>NW_027370445.1:0-35924 GCF_046119375.1 Phyllobates terribilis | reverse complement strand
GGAGCAGGAAAAAGCAAAAAATTCAGAATTGCACCTTGCAATGCGGAGAAAATTACTGTTTGTGCATTTACAATATTCATTGATTTTTGCCATTGAAAAACGTCCAGAAATGATTGAAGCTACTGACTGAATGAAAGGAGCTGGCATCTCACTCTCTTTGAATCTTCTTTATCATGCTAAGAGGAGCAGGAAAAAGCAAAAATTTCAGAATTGCACCTTGCAATGCGGAGAAATTACTGTTTGTGCATTTACAATATTCATTGATTTTTGCCATTGAAAAACATCCAGAAATGATTGAAGCTACTGACTGAATGAAAGGAGCTGGCATCTCACTCTCTTTGAATCTTCTTTATCATGCTAAGAGGAGCAGGAAAAAGCAAAAAATTTCAGAATTGCACCTTGCAATGCGGAGAAATTACTGTTTGTGCATTTACAATATTCATTGATTTTTGCCATTGAAAAACGTCCAGAAATGATTGAAGCTACTGACTGAATGAAAGGAGCTGGCATCTCACTCTCTTTGAATCTTGTTTATCATGCTAAGAGGAGCAGGAAAAAGCAAAAAATTTCAGAATTGCACCTTGCAATGCGGAGAAATTACTGTTTGTGCATTTACAATATTCATTGATTTTTGCCATTGAAAAACGTCCAGAAATGATTGAAGCTACTGACTGAATGAAAGGAGCTGGCATCTCACTCTCTTTGAATCTTGTTTATCATGCTAAGAGGAGCAGGAAAAAGCAAAAAATTTCAGAATTGCACCTTGCAATGCGGAGAAATTACTGTTTGTGCATTTACAATATTCATTGATTTTTGCCATTGAAAAACGACCAGAAATGATTGAAGCTACTGACTGAATGAAAGGAGCTGGCATCTCACTCTCTTTGAATCTTCTTTATCATGCTAAGAGGAGCAGGAAAAAGCAAAAAATTTCAGAATTGCACCTTGCAATGCGGAGAAATTACTGTTTGTGCATTTACAATATTCATTGATTTTTGCCATTGAAAAACATCATAGTTATTCATATACCAGAAATGATTGAAGCTACTGACTGAATGAAAGGAGCTGGCATCTCATTCTCTTTGAATCTTCTTTATCATGCTAAGAGGAGCAGGAAAAAGCAAAAAATTTCAGAATTGCACCTTGCAATGCGGAGAAATTACTGTTTGTGCATTTACAATATTCATTGATTTTTGCCATTGAAAAACGTCCAGAAATGATTGAAGCTACTGACTGAATGAAAGGAGCTGGCATCTCACTCTCTTTGAATCTTCTTTATCATGCTAAGAGGAGCAGGAAAAAGCAAAAAATTTCAGAATTGCACCTTGCAATGCGGAGAAATTACTGTTTGTGCATTTACAATATTCATTGATTTTTGCCATTGAAAAACGTCCAGAAATGATTGAAGCTACTGACTGAATGAAAGGAGCTGGCATCTCACTCTCTTTGAATCTTGCTTTATCATGCTAGAGGAGCAGGAAAAAGCAAAAAATTTCAGAATTGCACCTTGCAATGCGGAGAAATTACTGTTTGTGCATTTACAATATTCATTGATTTTTGCCATTGAAAAACGTCCAGAAATGATTGAAGCTACTGACTGAATGAAAGGAGCTGGCATCTCACTCTCTTTGAATCTTCTTTATCATGCTAAGAGGAGCAGGAAAAAGCAAAAAATTTCAGAATTGCACCTTGCAATGCGGAGAAATTACTGTTTGTGCATTTACAATATTCATTGATTTTTGCCATTGAAAAACGTCCAGAAATGATTGAAGCTACTGACTGAATGAAAGGAGCTGGCATCTCACTCTCTTTGAATCTTGTTTATCATGCTAAGAGGAGCAGGAAAAAGCAAAAATTTCAGAATTGCACCTTGCAATGCGGAGAAATTACTGTTTGTGCATTTACAATATTCAATGATTTTTGCCATTGAAAAACGTCCAGAAATGATTGAAGCTACTGACTGAATGAAAGGAGCTGGCATCTCACTCTCTTTGAATCTTCTTTACCATGCTAAGAGGAGCAGGAAAAAGCAAAAAATTTCAGAATTGCACCTTGCAATGCGGAGAAATTACTGTTTGTGCATTTACAATATTCATTGATTTTTGCCATTGAAAAACATCATGTTATTCATATACCAGAAATGATTGAAGCTACTGACTGAATGAAAGGAGCTGGCATCTCACTCTCTTTGAATCTTCTTTATCATGCTAAGAGGAGCAGGAAAAAGCAAAAAATTTCAGAATTGCACCTTGCAATGCGGAGAAATTACTGTTTGTGCATTTACAATATTCATTGATTTTTGCCATTGAAAAACATCATGTTATTCATATACCAGAAATGTTTGAAGCTACTGACTGAATGAAAGGAGCTGGCATCTCACTCTCTTTGAATCTTCTTTATCATGCTAAGAGGAGCAGGAAAAAGCAAAAAATTTCAGAATTGCACCTTGCAATGCGGAGAAATTACTGTTTGTGCATTTACAATATTCATTTATTTTTGCCATTGAAAAACGTCCAGAAATGATTGAAGCTACTGACTGAATGAAAGGAGCTGGCATCTCACTCTCTTTGAATCTTCTTTATCATGCTAAGAGGAGCAGGAAAAAGCAAAAAATTTCAGAATTGCACCTTGCAATGCGGAGAAATTACTGTTTGTGCATTTACAATATTCATTGATTTTTGCCATTGAAAAACGTCCAGAAATGATTGAAGCTACTGACTGAATGAAAGGAGCTGGCATCTCACTCTCTTTGAATCTTCTTTACCATGCTAAGAGGAGCAGGAAAAAGCAAAAAATTTCAGAATTGCACCTTGCAATGCGGAGAAATTACTGTTTGTGCATTTACAATATTCATTGATTTTTGCCATTGAAAAACATCATGTTATTCATATACCAGAAATGATTGAAGCTACTGACTGAATGAAAGGAGCTGGCATCTCACTCTCTTTGAATCTTCTTTATCATGCTAAGAGGAGCAGGAAAAAGCAAAAAATTTCAGAATTGCACCTTGCAATGCGGAGAAATTACTGTTTGTGCATTTACAATATTCATTGATTTTTGCCATTGAAAAACATCATGTTATTCATATACCAGAAATGTTTGAAGCTACTGACTGAATGAAAGGAGCTGGCATCTCACTCTCTTTGAATCTTCTTTATCATGCTAAGAGGAGCAGGAAAAAGCAAAAAATTTCAGAATTGCACCTTGCAATGCGGAGAAATTACTGTTTGTGCATTTACAATATTCATTTATTTTTGCCATTGAAAAACGTCCAGAAATGATTGAAGCTACTGACTGAATGAAAGGAGCTGGCATCTCACTCTCTTTGAATCTTCTTTATCATGCTAAGAGGAGCAGGAAAAAGCAAAAAATTTCAGAATTGCACCTTGCAATGCGGAGAAATTACTGTTTGTGCATTTACAATATTCATTGATTTTTGCCATTGAAAAACGTCCAGAAATGATTGAAGCTACTGACTGAATGAAAGGAGCTGGCATCTCACTCTCTTTGAATCTTCTTTATCATGCTAAGAGGAGCAGGAAAAAGCAAAAAATTTCAGAATTGCACCTTGCAATGCGGAGAAATTACTGTTTGTGCATTTACAATATTCATTGATTTTTGCCATTGAAAAACGTCCAGAAATGATTGAAGCTACTGACTGAATGAAAGGAGCTGGCATCTCACTCTCTTTGAATCTTCTTTATCATGCTAAGAGGAGCAGGAAAAAGCAAAAAATTTCAGAATTGCACCTTGCAATGCGGAGAAATTACTGTTTGTGCATTTAAAATATTCATTGATTTTTGCCATTGAAAAACATCATGTTATTCATATTCCAGAAATGATTGAAGCTACTGACTGAATGAAAGGAGCTGGCATCTCACTCTCTTTGAATCTTCTTTATCATGCTAAGAGGAGCAGGAAAAAGCAAAAAATTTCAGAATTGCACCTTGCAATGCGGAGAAATTACTGTTTGTGCATTTACAATATTCAATGATTTTTGCCATTGAAAAACGTCCAGAAATGATTGAAGCTACTGACTGAATGAAAGGAGCTGGCATCTCACTCTCTTTGAATCTTCTTTATCATGCTAAGAGGAGCAGGAAAAAGCAAAAAATTTCAGAATTGCACCTTGCAATGCGGAGAAATTACTGTTTGTGCATTTACAATATTCATTGATTTTTGCCATTGAAAAACATCATGTTATTCATATACCAGAAATGTTTGAAGCTACTGACTGAATGAAAGGAGCTGGCATCTCACTCTCTTTGAATCTTCTTTATCATGCTAAGAGGAGCAGGAAAAAGCAAAAAATTTCAGAATTGCACCTTGCAATGCGGAGAAATTACTGTTTGTGCATTTACAATATTCATTGATTTTTGCCATTGAAAAACGTCCAGAAATGATTGAAGCTACTGACTGAATGAAAAGAGCTGGCATCTCACTCTCTTTGAATCTTGTTTATCACGCTAAGAGGAGCAGGAAAAAGCAAAAAATTTCAGAATTGCACCTTGCAATGCGGAGAAATTACTGTTTGTGCATTTACAATATTCATTGATTTTTGCCATTGAAAAACGTCCAGAAATGATTGAAGCTACTGACTGAATGAAAGGAGCTGGCATCTCACTCTCTTTGAATCTTCTTTATCATGCTAAGAGGAGCAGGAAAAAGCAAAAAATTTCAGAATTGCACCTTGCAATGCGGAGAAATTACTGTTTGTGCATTTACAATATTCATTGATTTTTGCCATTGAAAAACATCATGTTATTCATATACCAGAAATGATTGAAGCTACTGACTGAATGAAAGGAGCTGGCATCTCACTCTCTTTGAATCTTCTTTATCATGCTAAGAGGAGCAGGAAAAAGCAAAAAATTTCAGAATTGCACCTTGCAATGCGGAGAAATTACTGTTTGTGCATTTACAATATTCAATGATTTTTGCCATTGAAAAACGTCCAGAAATGATTGAAGCTACTGACTGAATGAAAGGAGCTGGCATCTCACTCTCTTTGAATCTTCTTTATCATGCTAAGAGGAGCAGGAAAAAGCAAAAAATTTCAGAATTGCACCTTGCAATGCGGAGAAATTACTGTTTGTGCATTTACAATATTCATTGATTTTTGCCATTGAAAAACATCATGTTATTCATATTCCAGAAATGATTGAAGCTACTGACTGAATGAAAGGAGCTGGCATCTCACTCTCTTTGAATCTTCTTTATCATGCTAAGAGGAGCAGGAAAAAGCAAAAAATTTCAGAATTGCACCTTGCAATGCGGAGAAATTACTGTTTGTGCATTTACAATATTCAATGATTTTTGCCATTGAAAAACGTCCAGAAATGATTGAAGCTACTGACTGAATGAAAGGAGCTGGCATCTCACTCTCTTTGAATCTTCTTTATCATGCTAAGAGGAGCAGGAAAAAGCAAAAAATTTCAGAATTGCACCTTGCAATGCGGAGAAATTACTGTTTGTGCATTTACAATATTCATTGATTTTTGCCATTGAAAAACATCATGTTATTCATATACCAGAAATGTTTGAAGCTACTGACTGAATGAAAGGAGCTGGCATCTCACTCTCTTTGAATCTTCTTTATCATGCTAAGAGGAGCAGGAAAAAGCAAAAAATTTCAGAATTGCACCTTGCAATGCGGAGAAATTACTGTTTGTGCATTTACAATATTCATTGATTTTTGCCATTGAAAAACATCATGTTATTCATATACCAGAAATGTTTGAAGCTACTGACTGAATGAAAGGAGCTGGCATCTCACTCTCTTTGAATCTTCTTTATCATGCTAAGAGGAGCAGGAAAAAGCAAAAAATTTCAGAATTGCACCTTGCAATGCGGAGAAATTACTGTTTGTGCATTTACAATATTCATTTATTTTTGCCATTGAAAAACGTCCAGAAATGATTGAAGCTACTGACTGAATGAAAGGAGCTGGCATCTCACTCTCTTTGAATCTTCTTTATCATGCTAAGAGGAGCAGGAAAAAGCAAAAAATTTCAGAATTGCACCTTGCAATGCGGAGAAATTACTGTTTGTGCATTTACAATATTCATTGATTTTTGCCATTGAAAAACGTCCAGAAATGATTGAAGCTACTGACTGAATGAAAGGAGCTGGCATCTCACTCTCTTTGAATCTTCTTTATCATGCTAAGAGGAGCAGAAAAAAGCAAAAAATTTCAGAATTGCACCTTGCAATGCGGAGAAATTACTGTTTGTGCATTTACAATATTCATTGATTTTTGCCATTGAAAAACGTCCAGAAATGATTGAAGCTACTGACTGAATGAAAGGAGCTGGCATCTCACTCTCTTTGAATCTTCTTTATCATGCTAAGAGGAGCAGGAAAAAGCAAAAAATTTCAGAATTGCACCTTGCAATGCGGAGAAATTACTGTTTGTGCATTTACAATATTCATTGATTTTTGCCATTGAAAAACATCATGTTATTCATATACCAGAAATGATTGAAGCTACTGACTGAATGAAAGGAGCTGGCATCTCACTCTCTTTGAATCTTCTTTATCATGCTAAGAGGAGCAGGAAAAAGCAAAAAATTTCAGAATTGCACCTTGCAATGCGGAGAAATTACTGTTTGTGCATTTACAATATTCATTGATTTTTGCCATTGAAAAACATCATGTTATTCATATACCAGAAATGATTGAAGCTACTGACTGAATGAAAGGAGCTGGCATCTCACTCTCTTTGAATCTTCTTTATCATGCTAAGAGGAGCAGGAAAAAGCAAAAAATTTCAGAATTGCACCTTGCAATGCGGAGAAATTACTGTTTGTGCATTTACAATATTCATTGATTTTTGCCATTGAAAAACATCATGTTATTCATATACCAGAAATGTTTGAAGCTACTGACTGAATGAAAGGAGCTGGCATCTCACTCTCTTTGAATCTTCTTTATCATGCTAAGAGGAGCAGGAAAAAGCAAAAAATTTCAGAATTGCACCTTGCAATGCGGAGAAATTACTGTTTGTGCATTTACAATATTCATTGATTTTTGCCATTGAAAAACATCATGTTATTCATATACCAGAAATGTTTGAAGCTACTGACTGAATGAAAGGAGCTGGCATCTCACTCTCTTTGAATCTTCTTTATCATGCTAAGAGGAGCAGGAAAAAGCAAAAAATTTCAGAATTGCACCTTGCAATGCGGAGAAATTACTGTTTGTGCATTTACAATATTCATTTATTTTTGCCATTGAAAAACGTCCAGAAATGATTGAAGCTACTGACTGAATGAAAGGAGCTGGCATCTCACTCTCTTTGAATCTTCTTTATCATGCTAAGAGGAGCAGGAAAAAGCAAAAAATTTCAGAATTGCACCTTGCAATGCGGAGAAATTACTGTTTGTGCATTTACAATATTCATTGATTTTTGCCATTGAAAAACGTCCAGAAATGATTGAAGCTACTGACTGAATGAAAGGAGCTGGCATCTCACTCTCTTTGAATCTTCTTTATCATGCTAAGAGGAGCAGGAAAAAGCAAAAAATTTCAGAATTGCACCTTGCAATGCGGAGAAATTACTGTTTGTGCATTTACAATATTCATTGATTTTTGCCATTGAAAAACGTCCAGAAATGATTGAAGCTACTGACTGAATGAAAGGAGCTGGCATCTCACTCTCTTTGAATCTTCTTTATCATGCTAAGAGGAGCAGGAAAAAGCAAAAAATTTCAGAATTGCACCTTGCAATGCGGAGAAATTACTGTTTGTGCATTTACAATATTCATTGATTTTTGCCATTGAAAAACATCATGTTATTCATATACCAGAAATGATTGAAGCTACTGACTGAATGAAAGGAGCTGGCATCTCACTCTCTTTGAATCTTCTTTATCATGCTAAGAGGAGCAGGAAAAAGCAAAAAATTTCAGAATTGCACCTTGCAATGCGGAGAAATTACTGTTTGTGCATTTACAATATTCATTGATTTTTGCCATTGAAAAACATCATGTTATTCATATACCAGAAATGATTGAAGCTACTGACTGAATGAAAGGAGCTGGCATCTCACTCTCTTTGAATCTTCTTTATCATGCTAAGAGGAGCAGGAAAAAGCAAAAAATTTCAGAATTGCACCTTGCAATGCGGAGAAATTACTGTTTGTGCATTTACAATATTCATTGATTTTTGCCATTGAAAAACATCATGTTATTCATATTCCAGAAATGATTGAAGCTACTGACTGAATGAAAGGAGCTGGCATCTCACTCTCTTTGAATCTTCTTTATCATGCTAAGAGGAGCAGGAAAAAGCAAAAAATTTCAGAATTGCACCTTGCAATGCGGAGAAATTACTGTTTGTGCATTTACAATATTCATTGATTTTTGCCATTGAAAAACATCATGTTATTCATATACCAGAAATGATTGAAGCTACTGACTGAATGAAAGGAGCTGGCATCTCACTCTCTTTGAATCTTCTTTATCATGCTAAGAGGAGCAGGAAAAAGCAAAAAATTTCAGAATTGCACCTTGCAATGCGGAGAAATTACTGTTTGTGCATTTACAATATTCATTGATTTTTGCCATTGAAAAACATCATGTTATTCATATTCCAGAAATGATTGAAGCTACTGACTGAATGAAAGGAGCTGGCATCTCACTCTCTTTGAATCTTCTTTATCATGCTAAGAGGAGCAGGAAAAAGCAAAAAATTTCAGAATTGCACCTTGCAATGCGGAGAAATTACTGTTTGTGCATTTACAATATTCAATGATTTTTGCCATTGAAAAACGTCCAGAAATGATTGAAGCTACTGACTGAATGAAAGGAGCTGGCATCTCACTCTCTTTGAATCTTCTTTATCATGCTAAGAGGAGCAGGAAAAAGCAAAAAATTTCAGAATTGCACCTTGCAATGCGGAGAAATTACTGTTTGTGCATTTACAATATTCATTGATTTTTGCCATTGAAAAACATCATGTTATTCATATACCAGAAATGTTTGAAGCTACTGACTGAATGAAAGGAGCTGGCATCTCACTCTCTTTGAATCTTCTTTATCATGCTAAGAGGAGCAGGAAAAAGCAAAAAATTTCAGAATTGCACCTTGCAATGCGGAGAAATTACTGTTTGTGCATTTACAATATTCATTGATTTTTGCCATTGAATAACGTCCAGAAATGATTGAAGCTACTGACTGAATGAAAAGAGCTGGCATCTCACTCTCTTTGAATCTTGTTTATCACGCTAAGAGGAGCAGGAAAAAGCAAAAAATTTCAGAATTGCACCTTGCAATGCGGAGAAATTACTGTTTGTGCATTTACAATATTCATTGATTTTTGCCATTGAAAAACGTCCAGAAATGATTGAAGCTACTGACTGAATGAAAGGAGCTGGCATCTCACTCTCTTTGAATCTTCTTTATCATGCTAAGAGGAGCAGGAAAAAGCAAAAAATTTCAGAATTGCACCTTGCAATGCGGAGAAATTACTGTTTGTGCATTTACAATATTCATTGATTTTTGCCATTGAAAAACATCATGTTATTCATATACCAGAAATGATTGAAGCTACTGACTGAATGAAAGGAGCTGGCATCTCACTCTCTTTGAATCTTCTTTATCATGCTAAGAGGAGCAGGAAAAAGCAAAAAATTTCAGAATTGCACCTTGCAATGCGGAGAAATTACTGTTTGTGCATTTACAATATTCAATGATTTTTGCCATTGAAAAACGTCCAGAAATGATTGAAGCTACTGACTGAATGAAAGGAGCTGGCATCTCACTCTCTTTGAATCTTCTTTATCATGCTAAGAGGAGCAGGAAAAAGCAAAAAAATTCAGAATTGCACCTTGCAATGCGGAGAAATTACTGTTTGTGCATTTACAATATTCATTGATTTTTGCCATTGAAAAACATCATGTTATTCATATTCCAGAAATGATTGAAGCTACTGACTGAATGAAAGGAGCTGGCATCTCACTCTCTTTGAATCTTCTTTATCATGCTAAGAGGAGCAGGAAAAAGCAAAAAATTTCAGAATTGCACCTTGCAATGCGGAGAAATTACTGTTTGTGCATTTACAATATTCAATGATTTTTGCCATTGAAAAACGTCCAGAAATGATTGAAGCTACTGACTGAATGAAAGGAGCTGGCATCTCACTCTCTTTGAATCTTCTTTATCATGCTAAGAGGAGCAGGAAAAAGCAAAAAATTTCAGAATTGCACCTTGCAATGCGGAGAAATTACTGTTTGTGCATTTACAATATTCATTGATTTTTGCCATTGAAAAACATCATGTTATTCATATACCAGAAATGTTTGAAGCTACTGACTGAATGAAAGGAGCTGGCATCTCACTCTCTTTGAATCTTCTTTATCATGCTAAGAGGAGCAGGAAAAAGCAAAAAATTTCAGAATTGCACCTTGCAATGCGGAGAAATTACTGTTTGTGCATTTACAATATTCATTGATTTTTGCCATTGAAAAACATCATGTTATTCATATACCAGAAATGTTTGAAGCTACTGACTGAATGAAAGGAGCTGGCATCTCACTCTCTTTGAATCTTCTTTATCATGCTAAGAGGAGCAGGAAAAAGCAAAAAATTTCAGAATTGCACCTTGCAATGCGGAGAAATTACTGTTTGTGCATTTACAATATTCATTTATTTTTGCCATTGAAAAACGTCCAGAAATGATTGAAGCTACTGACTGAATGAAAGGAGCTGGCATCTCACTCTCTTTGAATCTTCTTTATCATGCTAAGAGGAGCAGGAAAAAGCAAAAAATTTCAGAATTGCACCTTGCAATGCGGAGAAATTACTGTTTGTGCATTTACAATATTCGTTGATTTTTGCCATTGAAAAACGTCCAGAAATGATTGAAGCTACTGACTGAATGAAAGGAGCTGGCATCTCACTCTCTTTGAATCTTCTTTATCATGCTAAGAGGAGCAGGAAAAAGCAAAAAATTTCAGAATTGCACCTTGCAATGCGGAGAAATTACTGTTTGTGCATTTACAATATTCATTGATTTTTGCCATTGAAAAACGTCCAGAAATGATTGAAGCTACTGACTGAATGAAAGGAGCTGGCATCTCACTCTCTTTGAATCTTCTTTATCATGCTAAGAGGAGCAGGAAAAAGCAAAAAATTTCAGAATTGCACCTTGCAATGCGGAGAAATTACTGTTTGTGCATTTACAATATTCATTGATTTTTGCCATTGAAAAACATCATGTTATTCATATACCAGAAATGATTGAAGCTACTGACTGAATGAAAGGAGCTGGCATCTCACTCTCTTTGAATCTTCTTTATCATGCTAAGAGGAGCAGGAAAAAGCAAAAAATTTCAGAATTGCACCTTGCAATGCGGAGAAATTACTGTTTGTGCATTTACAATATTCATTGATTTTTGCCATTGAAAAACATCATGTTATTCATATACCAGAAATGATTGAAGCTACTGACTGAATGAAAGGAGCTGGCATCTCACTCTCTTTGAATCTTCTTTATCATGCTAAGAGGAGCAGGAAAAAGCAAAAAATTTCAGAATTGCACCTTGCAATGCGGAGAAATTACTGTTTGTGCATTTACAATATTCATTGATTTTTGCCATTGAAAAACATCATGTTATTCATATTCCAGAAATGATTGAAGCTACTGACTGAATGAAAGGAGCTGGCATCTCACTCTCTTTGAATCTTCTTTATCATGCTAAGAGGAGCAGGAAAAAGCAAAAAATTTCAGAATTGCACCTTGCAATGCGGAGAAATTACTGTTTGTGCATTTACAATATTCATTGATTTTTGCCATTGAAAAACATCATGTTATTCATATACCAGAAATGATTGAAGCTACTGACTGAATGAAAGGAGCTGGCATCTCACTCTCTTTGAATCTTCTTTATCATGCTAAGAGGAGCAGGAAAAAGCAAAAAATTTCAGAATTGCACCTTGCAATGCGGAGAAATTACTGTTTGTGCATTTACAATATTCATTGATTTTTGCCATTGAAAAACATCATGTTATTCATATTTCAGAAATGATTGAAGCTACTGACTGAATGAAAGGAGCTGGCATCTCACTCTCTTTGAATCTTCTTTATCATGCTAAGAGGAGCAGGAAAAAGCAAAAAATTTCAGAATTGCACCTTGCAATGCGGAGAAATTACTGTTTGTGCATTTACAATATTCAATGATTTTTGCCATTGAAAAACGTCCAGAAATGATTGAAGCTACTGACTGAATGAAAGTTGCTGGCATCTCACTCTCTTTGAATCTTCTTTATCATGCTAAGAGGAGCAGGAAAAAGCAAAAAATTTCAGAATTGCACCTTGCAATGCGGAGAAATTACTGTTTGTGCATTTACAATATTCATTGATTTTTGCCATTGAAAAACATCATGTTATTCATATACCAGAAATGTTTGAAGCTACTGACTGAATGAAAGGAGCTGGCATCTCACTCTCTTTGAATCTTCTTTATCATGCTAAGAGGAGCAGGAAAAAGCAAAAAATTTCAGAATTGCACCTTGCAATGCGGAGAAATTACTGTTTGTGCATTTACAATATTCATTGATTTTTGCCATTGAATAACGTCCAGAAATGATTGAAGCTACTGACTGAATGAAAAGAGCTGGCATCTCACTCTCTTTGAATCTTGTTTATCACGCTAAGAGGAGCAGGAAAAAGCAAAAAATTTCAGAATTGCACCTTGCAATGCGGAGAAATTACTGTTTGTGCATTTACAATATTCATTGATTTTTGCCATTGAAAAACGTCCAGAAATGATTGAAGCTACTGACTGAATGAAAGGAGCTGGCATCTCACTCTCTTTGAATCTTCTTTATCATGCTAAGAGGAGCAGGAAAAAGCAAAAAATTTCAGAATTGCACCTTGCAATGCGGAGAAATTACTGTTTGTGCATTTACAATATTCATTGATTTTTGCCATTGAAAAACATCATGTTATTCATATACCAGAAATGATTGAAGCTACTGACTGAATGAAAGGAGCTGGCATCTCACTCTCTTTGAATCTTCTTTATCATGCTAAGAGGAGCAGGAAAAAGCAAAAAATTTCAGAATTGCACCTTGCAATGCGGAGAAATTACTGTTTGTGCATTTACAATATTCAATGATTTTTGCCATTGAAAAACGTCCAGAAATGATTGAAGCTACTGACTGAATGAAAGGAGCTGGCATCTCACTCTCTTTGAATCTTCTTTATCATGCTAAGAGGAGCAGGAAAAAGCAAAAAATTTCAGAATTGCACCTTGCAATGCGGAGAAATTACTGTTTGTGCATTTACAATATTCATTGATTTTTGCCATTGAAAAACGTCCAGAAATGATTGAAGCTACTGACTGAATGAAAGGAGCTGGCATCTCACTCTCTTTGAATCTTCTTTATCATGCTAAGAGGAGCAGGAAAAAGCAAAAAATTTCAGAATTGCACCTTGCAATGCGGAGAAATTACTGTTTGTGCATTTACAATATTCATTGATTTTTGCCATTGAAAAACATCATGTTATTCATATACCAGAAATGTTTGAAGCTACTGACTGAATGAAAGGAGCTGGCATCTCACTCTCTTTGAATCTTCTTTATCATGCTAAGAGGAGCAGGAAAAAGCAAAAAATTTCAGAATTGCACCTTGCAATGCGGAGAAATTACTGTTTGTGCATTTACAATATTCATTGATTTTTGCCATTGAAAAACATCATGTTATTCATATACCAGAAATGTTTGAAGCTACTGACTGAATGAAAGGAGCTGGCATCTCACTCTCTTTGAATCTTCTTTATCATGCTAAGAGGAGCAGGAAAAAGCAAAAAATTTCAGAATTGCACCTTGCAATGCGGAGAAATTACTGTTTGTGCATTTACAATATTCATTTATTTTTGCCATTGAAAAACGTCCAGAAATGATTGAAGCTACTGACTGAATGAAAGGAGCTGGCATCTCACTCTCTTTGAATCTTCTTTATCATGCTAAGAGGAGCAGGAAAAAGCAAAAAATTTCAGAATTGCACCTTGCAATGCGGAGAAATTACTGTTTGTGCATTTACAATATTCATTGATTTTTGCCATTGAAAAACGTCCAGAAATGATTGAAGCTACTGACTGAATGAAAGGAGCTGGCATCTCACTCTCTTTGAATCTTCTTTATCATGCTAAGAGGAGCAGGAAAAAGCAAAAAATTTCAGAATTGCACCTTGCAATGCGGAGAAATTACTGTTTGTGCATTTACAATATTCATTGATTTTTGCCATTGAAAAACGTCCAGAAATGATTGAAGCTACTGACTGAATGAAAGGAGCTGGCATCTCACTCTCTTTGAATCTTCTTTATCATGCTAAGAGGAGCAGGAAAAAGCAAAAAATTTCAGAATTGCACCTTGCAATGCGGAGAAATTACTGTTTGTGCATTTACAATATTCATTGATTTTTGCCATTGAAAAACATCATGTTATTCATATACCAGAAATGATTGAAGCTACTGACTGAATGAAAGGAGCTGGCATCTCACTCTCTTTGAATCTTCTTTATCATGCTAAGAGGAGCAGGAAAAAGCAAAAAATTTCAGAATTGCACCTTGCAATGCGGAGAAATTACTGTTTGTGCATTTACAATATTCATTGATTTTTGCCATTGAAAAACATCATGTTATTCATATACCAGAAATGATTGAAGCTACTGACTGAATGAAAGGAGCTGGCATCTCACTCTCTTTGAATCTTCTTTATCATGCTAAGAGGAGCAGGAAAAAGCAAAAAATTTCAGAATTGCACCTTGCAATGCGGAGAAATTACTGTTTGTGCATTTACAATATTCATTGATTTTTGCCATTGAAAAACATCATGTTATTCATATTCCAGAAATGATTGAAGCTACTGACTGAATGAAAGGAGCTGGCATCTCACTCTCTTTGAATCTTCTTTATCATGCTAAGAGGAGCAGGAAAAAGCAAAAAATTTCAGAATTGCACCTTGCAATGCGGAGAAATTACTGTTTGTGCATTTACAATATTCATTGATTTTTGCCATTGAAAAACATCATGTTATTCATATACCAGAAATGATTGAAGCTACTGACTGAATGAAAGGAGCTGGCATCTCACTCTCTTTGAATCTTCTTTATCATGCTAAGAGGAGCCGGAAAAAGCAAAAAATTTCAGAATTGCACCTTGCAATGCGGAGAAATTACTGTTTGTGCATTTACAATATTCATTGATTTTTGCCATTGAAAAACATCATGTTATTCATATTCCAGAAATGATTGAAACTACTGACTGAATGAAAGGAGCTGGCATCTCACTCTCTTTGAATCTTCTTTATCATGCTAAGAGGAGCAGGAAAAAGCAAAAAATTTCAGAATTGCACCTTGCAATGCGGAGAAATTACTGTTTGTGCATTTACAATATTCAATGATTTTTGCCATTGAAAAACGTCCAGAAATGATTGAAGCTACTGACTGAATGAAAGGAGCTGGCATCTCACTCTCTTTGAATCTTCTTTATCATGCTAAGAGGAGCAGGAAAAAGCAAAAAATTTCAGAATTGCACCTTGCAATGCGGAGAAATTACTGTTTGTGCATTTACAATATTCATTGATTTTTGCCATTGAAAAACATCATGTTATTCATATACCAGAAATGTTTGAAGCTACTGACTGAATGAAAGGAGCTGGCATCTCACTCTCTTTGAATCTTCTTTATCATGCTAAGAGGAGCAGGAAAAAGCAAAAAATTTCAGAATTGCACCTTGCAATGCGGAGAAATTACTGTTTGTGCATTTACAATATTCATTGATTTTTGCCATTGAATAACGTCCAGAAATGATTGAAGCTACTGACTGAATGAAAAGAGCTGGCATCTCACTCTCTTTGAATCTTGTTTATCACGCTAAGAGGAGCAGGAAAAAGCAAAAAATTTCAGAATTGCACCTTGCAATGCGGAGAAATTACTGTTTGTGCATTTACAATATTCATTGATTTTTGCCATTGAAAAACGTCCAGAAATGATTGAAGCTACTGACTGAATGAAAGGAGCTGGCATCTCACTCTCTTTGAATCTTCTTTATCATGCTAAGAGGAGCAGGAAAAAGCAAAAAATTTCAGAATTGCACCTTGCAATGCGGAGAAATTACTGTTTGTGCATTTACAATATTCATTGATTTTTGCCATTGAAAAACATCATGTTATTCATATACCAGAAATGATTGAAGCTACTGACTGAATGAAAGGAGCTGGCATCTCACTCTCTTTGAATCTTCTTTATCATGCTAAGAGGAGCAGGAAAAAGCAAAAAATTTCAGAATTGCACCTTGCAATGCGGAGAAATTACTGTTTGTGCATTTACAATATTCAATGATTTTTGCCATTGAAAAACGTCCAGAAATGATTGAAGCTACTGACTGAATGAAAGGAGCTGGCATCTCACTCTCTTTGAATCTTCTTTATCATGCTAAGAGGAGCAGGAAAAAGCAAAAAATTTCAGAATTGCACCTTGCAATGCGGAGAAATTACTGTTTGTGCATTTACAATATTCATTGATTTTTGCCATTGAAAAACGTCCAGAAATGATTGAAGCTACTGACTGAATGAAAGGAGCTGGCATCTCACTCTCTTTGAATCTTCTTTATCATGCTAAGAGGAGCAGGAAAAAGCAAAAAATTTCAGAATTGCACCTTGCAATGCGGAGAAATTACTGTTTGTGCATTTACAATATTCATTGATTTTTGCCATTGAAAAACATCATGTTATTCATATACCAGAAATGTTTGAAGCTACTGACTGAATGAAAGGAGCTGGCATCTCACTCTCTTTGAATCTTCTTTATCATGCTAAGAGGAGCAGGAAAAAGCAAAAAATTTCAGAATTGCACCTTGCAATGCGGAGAAATTACTGTTTGTGCATTTACAATATTCATTGATTTTTGCCATTGAAAAACGTCCAGAAATGATTGTAGCTACTGACTGAATGAAAGGAGCTGGCATCTCACTCTCTTTGAATCTTCTTTATCATGCTAAGAGGAGCAGGAAAAAGCAAAAAAATTCAGAATTGCACCTTGCAATGCGGAGAAATTACTGTTTGTGCATTTACAATATTCATTGATTTTTGCCATTGAAAAACGTCCAGAAATGATTGAAGCTACTGACTGAATGAAAGGAGCTGGCATCTCACTCTCTTTGAATCTTGTTTATCATGCTAAGAGGAGCAGGAAAAAGCAAAAAATTTCAGAATTGCACCTTGCAATGCGGAGAAATTACTGTTTGTGCATTTACAATATTCATTGATTTTTGCCATTGAAAAACATCATGTTATTCATATTCCAGAAATGATTGAAGCTACTGACTGAATGAAAGGAGCTGGCATCTCACTCTCTTTGAATCTTCTTTATCATGCTAAGAGGAGCAGGAAAAAGCAAAAAATTTCAGAATTGCACCTTGCAATGCGGAGAAATTACTGTTTGTGCATTTACAATATTCAATGATTTTTGCCATTGAAAAACGTCCAGAAATGATTGAAGCTACTGACTGAATGAAAGGAGCTGGCATCTCACTCTCTTTGAATCTTGTTTATCATGCTAAGAGGAGCAGGAAAAAGCAAAAAATTTCAGAATTGCACCTTGCAATGCGGAGAAATTACTGTTTGTGCATTTACAATATTCATTGATTTTTGCCATTGAAAAACATCATGTTATTCATATACCAGAAATGTTTGAAGCTACTGACTGAATGAAAGGAGCTGGCATCTCACTCTCTTTGAATCTTCTTTATCATGCTAAGAGGAGCAGGAAAAAGCAAAAAATTTCAGAATTGCACCTTGCAATGCGGAGAAATTACTGTTTGTGCATTTACAATATTCATTGATTTTTGCCATTGAAAAACGTCCAGAAATGATTGTAGCTACTGACTGAATGAAAGGAGCTGGCATCTCACTCTCTTTGAATCTTCTTTATCATGCTAAGAGGAGCAGGAAAAAGCAAAAAATTTCAGAATTGCACCTTGCAATGCGGAGAAATTACTGTTTGTGCATTTACAATATTCATTGATTTTTGCCATTGAAAAACATCATGTTATTCATATACCAGAAATGTTTGAAGCTACTGACTGAATGAAAGGAGCTGGCATCTCACTCTCTTTGAATCTTCTTTATCATGCTAAGAGGAGCAGGAAAAAGCAAAAAATTTCAGAATTGCACCTTGCAATGCGGAGAAATTACTGTTTGTGCATTTACAATATTCATTGATTTTTGCCATTGAAAAAAGTCCAGAAATGATTGTAGCTACTGACTGAATGAAAGGAGCTGGCATCTCACTCTCTTTGAATCTTCTTTATCATGCTAAGAGGAGCAGGAAAAAGCAAAAAATTTCAGAATTGCACCTTGCAATGCGGAGAAATTACTGTTTGTGCATTTACAATATTCATTGATTTTTGCCATTGAAAAACGTCCAGAAATGATTGAAGCTACTGACTGAATGAAAGGAGCTGGCATCTCACTCTCTTTGAATCTTGTTTATCATGCTAAGAGGAGCAGGAAAAAGCAAAAAATTTCAGAATTGCACCTTGCAATGCGGAGAAATTACTGTTTGTGCATTTACAATATTCATTGATTTTTGCCATTGAAAAACGTCCAGAAATGATTGAAGCTACTGACTGAATGAAAGGAGCTGGCATCTCACTCTCTTTGAATCTTCTTTATCATGCTAAGAGGAGCAGAAAAAAGCAAAAAATTTCAGAATTGCACCTTGCAATGCGGAGAAATTACTGTTTGTGCATTTACAATATTCATTGATTTTTGCCATTGAAAAACATCATGTTATTCATATTCCAGAAATGATTGAAGCTACTGACTGAATGAAAGGAGCTGGCATCTCACTCTCTTTGAATCTTCTTTATCATGCTAAGAGGAGCAGGAAAAAGCAAAAAATTTCAGAATTGCACCTTGCAATGCGGAGATATTACTGTTTGTGCATTTACAATATTCAATGATTTTTGCCATTGAAAAACGTCCAGAAATGATTGAAGCTACTGACTGAATGAAAGGAGCTGGCATCTCACTCTCTTTGAATCTTCTTTATCATGCTAAGAGGAGCAGGAAAAAGCAAAAAATTTCAGAATTGCACCTTGCAATGCGGAGAAATTACTGTTTGTGCATTTACAATATTCATTGATTTTTGCCATTGAAAAACATCATGTTATTCATATACCAGAAATGTTTGAAGCTACTGACTGAATGAAAGGAGCTGGCATCTCACTCTCTTTGAATCTTCTTTATCATGCTAAGAGGAGCAGGAAAAAGCAAAAAATTTCAGAATTGCACCTTGCAATGCGGAGAAATTACTGTTTGTGCATTTACAATATTCATTGATTTTTGCCATTGAAAAACGTCCAGAAATGATTGTAGCTACTGACTGAATGAAAGGAGCTGGCATCTCACTCTCTTTGAATCTTCTTTATCATGCTAAGAGGAGCAGGAAAAAGCAAAAAATTTCAGAATTGCACCTTGCAATGCGGAGAAATTACTGTTTGTGCATTTACAATATTCAATGATTTTTGCCATTGAAAAACGTCCAGAAATGATTGAAGATACTGACTGAATGAAAGGAGCTGGCATCTCACTCTCTTTGAATCTTCTTTATCATGCTAAGAGGAGCAGGAAAAAGCAAAAAATTTCAGAATTGCACCTTGCAATGCGGAGAAATTACTGTTTGTGCATTTACAATATTCATTGATTTTTGCCATTGAAAAACATCATGTTATTCATATACCAGAAATGTTTGAAGCTACTGACTGAAGGAAAGGAGCTGGCATCTCACTCTCTTTGAATCTTCTTTATCATGCTTAGAGGAGCAGGAAAAAGCAAAAAATTTCAGAATTGCACCTTGCAATGCGGAGAAATTACTGTTTGTGCATTTACAATATTCATTGATTTTTGCCATTGACAAACGTCCAGAAATGATTGAAGCTACTGACTGAATGAAAGGAGCTGGCATCTCACTCTCTTTGAATCTTGTTTATCATGCTAAGAGGAGCAGGAAAAAGCAAAAAATTTCAGAATTGCACCTTGCAATGCGGAGAAATTACTGTTTGTGCATTTACAATATTCATTGATTTTTGCCATTGAAAAACGTCCAGAAATGATTGAAGCTACTGACTGAATGAAAGGAGCTGGCATCTCATTCTCTTTGAATCTTCTTTATCATGCTAAGAGGAGCAGGAAAAAGCAAAACATTTCAGAATTGCACCTTGCAATGTGGAGAAATTACTGTTTGTGCATTTACAATATTCATTGATTTTTGCCATTGAAAAACATCATGTTATTCATATACCAGAAATGATTGAAGCTACTGACTGAATGAAAGGAGCTGGCATCTCACTCTCTTTGAATCTTCTTTATCATGCTAAGGTGAGCAGGAAAAAGCAAAAAAATTCAGAATTGCACCTTGCAATGCGGAGAAATTGCTGTTTGTGCATTTACAATATTCAATGATTTTTGCCATTGAAAAACGTCCAGAAATGATTGAAGCTACTGACTGAATGAAAGGAGCTGGCATCTCATTCTCTTTGAATCTTCTTTATCATGCTAAGAGGAGCAGGAAAAAGCAAAAAATTTCAGAATTGCACCTTGCAATGCGGAGAAATTACTGTTTGTGCATCTACAATATTCATTGATTTTTGCCATTGAAAAACATCATGTTATTCATATACCAGAAATGTTTGAAGCTACTGACTGAATGAAAGGAGCTGGCATCTCACTCTCTTTGAATCTTTTTTATCATGCTAAGAGGAGCAGGAAAAAGCAAAAAATTTCAGAATTGCACCTTGCAATGCGGAGAAATTACTGTTTGTGCATTTACAATATTCATTGATTTTTGCCTTTGAAAAACGTCCAGAAATGATTGAAGCTACTGACTGAATGAAAGGAACTGGCATCTCACTCTCTTTGAATCTTGTTTATCATGCTAAGAGGAGCAGGAAAAAGCAAAAAATTTCAGAATTGCACCTTGCAATGCGGAGAAATTACTGTTTGTGCATTTACAATATTCATTGATTTTTGCCATTGAAAAACGTCCAGAAATGAGTGAAGCTACTGACTGAATGAAAGGAGCTGGCATCTCACTCTCTTTGAATCTTCTTTATCATGCTAAGAGGAGCAGGAAAAAGCAAAAAATTTCAGAATTGCACCTTGCAATGCGGAGAAATTACTGTTTGTGCATTTACAATATTCATTGATTTTTGCCATTGAAAAACATCATGTTATTCATATACCAGAAATGATTGAAGCTACTGACTGAATGAAAGGAGCTGGCATCTCATTCTCTTTGAATCTTCTTTATCATGCTAAGAGGAGCAGGAAAAAGCAAAAAATTTCAGAATTGCACCTTGCAATGCGGAGAAATTACTGTTTGTGCATTTACAATATTCAATGATTTTTGCCATTGAAAAACGTCCAGAAATGATTGAAGCTACTGACTGAATGAAAGGAGCTGGCATCTCACTCTCTTTGAATCTTGTTTATCATGCTAAGAGGAGCAGGAAAAAGCAAAAAATTTCAGAATTGCACCTTGCAATGCGGAGAAATTACTGTCTGTGCATTTACAATATTCATTGATTTTTGCCACTGAAAAACGTCCAGAAATGATTGAAGCTACTGACTGAATGAAAGGAGCTGGCATCTCACTCTCTTTGATTCTTCTTTATCATGCTAAGAGGAGCAGGAAAAAGCAAAAAATTTCAGAATTGCACCTTGCAATGTGGAGAAATTACTGTTTGTGCATTTACAATATTCATTGATTTTTGCCATTGAAAAACGTCCAGAAATGATTGAAGCTACTGACTGAATGAAAGGAGCTGGCATCTCACTCTCTTTGAATCTTCTTTATCATGCTAAGAGGAGCAGGAAAAAGCAAAAAATTTCAGAATTGCACCTTGCAATGCGGAGAAATTACTGTTTGTGCATTTACAATATTCATTGATTTTTGCCATTGAAAAACGTCCAGAAATGATTGAAGCTACTGACTGAATGAAAGGAGCTGGCATCTCATTCTCTTTGAATCTTCTTTATCATGCTAAGAGGAGCAGGAAAAAGCAAAAAATTTCAGAATTGCACCTTGCAATGCGGAGAAATTACTGTTTGTGCATTTACAATATTCATTGATTTTTGCCATTGAAAAACATCATGTTATTCATATACCAGAAATGATTGAAGCTACTGACTGAATGAAAGGAGCTGGCATCTCACTCTCTTTGAATCTTCTTTATCATGCTAAGGTGAGCAGGAAAAAGCAAAAAAATTCAGAATTGCACCTTGCAATGCGGAGAAATTGCTGTTTGTGCATTTACAATATTCAATGATTTTTGCCATTGAAAAACGTCCAGAAATGATTGAAGCTACTGACTGAATGAAAGGAGCTGGCATCTCACTCTCTTTGAATCTTCTTTATTATGCTAAGAGGAGCAGGAAAAAGCAAAAAATTTCAGAATTGCACCTTGCAATGCGGAGAAATTACTGTTTGTGCATCTACAATATTCATTGATTTTTGCCATTGAAAAACATGTTATTCATATACCAGAAATGTTTGAAGCTACTGACTGAATGAAAGGAGCTGGCATCTCACTCTCTTTGAATCTTTTTTCTCATGCTAAGAGGAGCAGGAAAAAGCAAAAAATTTCAGAATTGCACCTTGCAATGCGGAGAAATTACTGTTTGTGCATTTACAATATTCAATGATTTTTGCCATTGAAAAACGTCCAGAAATGATTGAAGCTACAGACTGAATGAAAGGAGCTGGCATCTCACTCTCTTTGAATCTTCTTTATCATGCTAAGAGGAGCAGGAAAAAGCAAAAAATTTCAGAATTGCACCTTGCAATGCGGAGAAATTACTGTTTGTGCATTTACAATATTCATTGATTTTTGCCATTGAAAAACGTCCAGAAATGATTGAAGCTACTGACTGAATGAAAGGAGCTGGCATCTCACTCTCTTTGAATCTTCTTTATCATGCTAAGAGGAGCAGGAAAAAGCAAAAAATTTCAGAATTGCACCTTGCAATGCGGAGAAATTACTGTTTGTGCATTTACAATATTCATTGATTTTTGCCATTGAAAAACGTCCAGAAATGATTGAAGCTACTGACTGAATGAAAGGAGCTGGCATCTCACTCTCTTTGAATCTTCTTTATCATGCTAAGAGGAGCAGGAAAAAGCAAAACATTTCAGAATTGCACCTTGCAATGCGGAGAAATTACTGTTTGTGCATTTACAATATTCATTGATTTTTGCCATTGAAAAACGTCCAGAAATGATTGAAGCTACTGACTGAATGAAAGGAGCTGGCATCTCACTCTCTTTGAATCTTGTTTATCATGCTAAGAGGAGCAGGAAAAAGCAAAAAATTTCAGAATTGCACCTTGCAATGCGGAGAAATTACTGTTTGTGCATTTACAATATTCATTGATTTTTGCCATTGAAAAACGTCCAGAAATGATTGAAGCTACTGACTGAATGAAAGGAGCTGGCATCTCACTCTCTTTGAATCTTCTTTATCATGCTAAGAGGAGCAGGAAAAAGCAAAAAATTTCAGAATTGCACCTTGCAATGCGGAGAAATTACTGTTTGTGCATTTACAATATTCATTGATTTTTGCCATTGAAAAACGTCCAGAAATGATTGAAGCTACTGACTGAATGAAAGGAGCTGGCATCTCACTCTCTTTGAATCTTGTTTATCATGCTAAGAGGAGCAGGAAAAAGCAAAAATTTCAGAATTGCACCTTGTAATGCGGAGAAATTACTGTTTGTGCATTTACAATATTCAATGATTTTTGCCATTGAAAAACGTCCAGAAATGATTGAAGCTACTGACTGAATGAAAGGAGCTGGCATCTCACTCTCTTTGAATCTTCTTTACCATGCTAAGAGGAGCAGGAAAAAGCAAAAAATTTCAGAATTGCACCTTGCAATGTGGAGAAATTACTGTTTGTGCATTTACAATATTCATTGATTTTTGCCATTGAAAAACATCATGTTATTCATATACCAGAAATGTTTGAAGCTACTGACTGAATGAAAGGAGCTGGCATCTCACTCTCTTTGAATCTTCTTTATCATGCTAAGAGGAGCAGGAAAAAGCAAAAAATTTCAGAATTGCACCTTGCAATGCGGAGAAATTACTGTCTGTGCATTTACAATATTCATTGATTTTTGCCACTGAAAAACGTCCAGAAATGATTGAAGCTACTGACTGAATGAAAGGAGCTGGCATCTCACTCTCTTTGATTCTTCTTTATCATGCTAAGAGGAGCAGGAAAAAGCAAAAAATTTCAGAATTGCACCTTGCAATGTGGAGAAATTACTGTTTGTGCATTTACAATATTCATTGATTTTTGCCATTGAAAAACGTCCAGAAATGATTGAAGCTACTGACTGAATGAAAGGAGCTGGCATCTCACTCTCTTTGAATCTTCTTTATCATGCTAAGAGGAGCAGGAAAAAGCAAAAAATTTCAGAATTGCACCTTGCAATGCGGAGAAATTACTGTTTGTGCATTTACAATATTCATTGATTTTTGCCATTGAAAAACATCATGTTATTCATATACCAGAAATGTTTGAAGCTACTGACTGAAGGAAAGGAGCTGGCATCTCACTCTCTTTGAATCTTCTTTATCATGCTTAGAGGAGCAGGAAAAAGCAAAAAATTTCAGAATTGCACCTTGCAATGCGGAGAAATTACTGTTTGTGCATTTACAATATTCATTGATTTTTGCCATTGAAAAACGTCCAGAAATGATTGAAGCTACTGACTGAATGAAAGGAGCTGGCATCTCACTCTCTTTGAATCTTGTTTATCATGCTAAGAGGAGCAGGAAAAAGCAAAAAATTTCAGAATTGCACCTTGCAATGCGGAGAAATTACTGTTTGTGCATTTACAATATTCATTGATTTTTGCCATTGAAAAACGTCCAGAAATGATTGAAGCTACTGACTGAATGAAAGGAGCTGGCATCTCATTCTCTTTGAATCTTCTTTATCATGCTAAGAGGAGCAGGAAAAAGCAAAAAATTTCAGAATTGCACCTTGCAATGCGGAGAAATTACTGTTTGTGCATTTACAATATTCATTGATTTTTGCCATTGAAAAACATCATGTTATTCATATACCAGAAATGATTGAAGCTACTGACTGAATGAAAGGAGCTGGCATCTCACTCTCTTTGAATCTTCTTTATCATGCTAAGATGAGCAGGAAAAAGCAAAAAATTTCAGAATTGCACCTTGCAATGCGGAGAAATTACTGTTTGTGCATTTACAATATTCAATGATTTTTGCCATTGAAAAACGTCCAGAAATGATTGAAGCTACTGACTGAATGAAAGGAGCTGGCATCTCACTCTCTTTGAATCTTCTTTATCATGCTAAGAGGAGCAGGAAAAAGCAAAAAATTTCAGAATTGCACCTTGCAATGCGGAGAAATTACTGTTTGTGCATCTACAATATTCATTGATTTTTGCCATTGAAAAACATCATGTTATTCATATACCAGAAATGTTTGAAGCTACTGACTGAATGAAAGGAGCTGGCATCTCCCTCTCTTTGAATCTTTTTTATCATGCTAAGAGGAGCAGGAAAAAGCAAAAAATTTCAGAATTGCACCTTGCAATGCGGAGAAATTACTGTTTGTGCATTTACAATATTCATTGATTTTTGCCATTGAAAAACGTCCAGAAATGATTGAAGCTACTGACTGAATGAAAGGAGCTGGCATCTCACTCTCTTTGAATCTTGTTTATCATGCTAAGAGGAGCAGGAAAAAGCAAAAAATTTCAGAATTGCACCTTGCAATGTGGAGAAATTACTGTTTGTGCATTTACAATATTCATTGATTTTTGCCATTGAAAAACGTCCAGAAATGATTGAAGCTACTAACTGAATGAAAGGAGCTGGCATCTCACTCTCTTTGAATCTTCTTTATCATGCTAAGAGGAGCAGGAAAAAGCAAAAAATTTCAGAATTGCACCTTGCAATGCGGAGAAATTACTGTTTGTGCATTTACAATATTCATTGATTTTTGCCATTGAAAAACATCATGTTATTCATATACCAGAAATGATTGAAGCTACTGACTGAATGAAAGGAGCTGGCATCTCATTCTCTTTGAATCTTCTTTATCATGCTAAGAGGAGCAGGAAAAAGCAAAAAATTTCAGAATTGCACCTTGCAATGCGGAGAAATTACTGTTTGTGCATTTACAATATTCATTGATTTTTGCCATTGAAAAACGTCCAGAAATGATTGAAGCTACTGACTGAATGAAAGGAGCTGGCATCTCACTCTCTTTGAATCTTCTTTATCATGCTAAGAGGAGCAGGAAAAAGCAAAAAATTTCAGAATTGCACCTTGCAATGCGGAGAAATTACTGTTTGTGCATTTACAATATTCATTGATTTTTGCCATTGAAAAACGTCCAGAAATGATTGAAGCTACTGACTGAATGAAAGGAGCTGGCATCTCACTCTCTTTGAATCTTCTTTATCATGCTAAGAGGAGCAGGAAAAAGCAAAAAATTTCAGAATTGCACCTTGCAATGCGGAGAAATTACTGTTTGTGCATTTACAATATTCATTGATTTTTGCCATTGAAAAACGTCCAGAAATGATTGAAGCTACTGACTGAATGAAAGGAGCTGGCATCTCACTCTCTTTGAATCTTGTTTATCATGCTGAGGAGCAGGAAAAAGCAAAAAATTTCAGAATTGCACCTTGCAATGCGGAGAAATTACTGTTTGTGCATTTACAATATTCATTGATTTTTGCCATTGAAAAACGTCCAGAAATGATTGAAGCTACTGACTGAATGAAAGGAGCTGGCATCTCACTCTCTTTGAATCTTCTTTATCATGCTAAGAGGAGCAGGAAAAAGCAAAAAATTTCAGAATTGCACCTTGCAATGCGGAGAAATTACTGTTTGTGCATTTACAATATTCATTGATTTTTGCCATTGAAAAACGTCCAGAAATGATTGAAGCTACTGACTGAATGAAAGGAGCTGGCATCTCACTCTCTTTGAATCTTGTTTATCATGCTAAGAGGAGCAGGAAAAAGCAAAAAATTTCAGAATTGCACCTTGCAATGCGGAGAAATTACTGTTTGTGCATTTACAATATTCATTGATTTTTGCCATTGAAAAACGTCCAGAAATGATTGAAGCTACTGACTGAATGAAAGGAGCTGGCATCTCATTCTCTTTGAATCTTCTTTATCATGCTAAGAGGAGCAGGAAAAAGCAAAAAATTTCAGAATTGCACCTTGCAATGCGGAGAAATTACTGTTTGTGCATTTACAATATTCATTGATTTTTGCCATTGAAAAACATCATGTTATTCATATACCAGAAATGATTGAAGCTACTGACTGAATGAAAGGAGCTGGCATCTCACTCTCTTTGAATCTTCTTTATCATGCTAAGATGAGCAGGAAAAAGCAAAAAATTTCAGAATTGCACCTTGCAATGCAGAGAAATTACTGTTTGTGCATTTACAATATTCAATGATTTTTGCCATTGAAAAACGTCCAGAAATGATTGAAGCTACTGACTGAATGAAAGGAGCTGGCATCTCACTCTCTTTGAATCTTCTTTATCATGCTAAGAGGAGCAGGAAAAAGCAAAAAATTTCAGAATTGCACCTTGCAATGCGGAGAAATTACTGTTTGTGCATCTACAATATTCATTGATTTTTGCCATTGAAAAACATCATGTTATTCATATACCAGAAATGTTTGAAGCTACTGACTGAATGAAAGGAGCTGGCATCTCACTCTCTTTGAATCTTTTTTATCATGCTAAGAGGAGCAGGAAAAAGCAAAAAATTTCAGAATTGCACCTTGCAATGCGGAGAAATTACTGTTTGTGCATTTACAATATTCATTGATTTTTGCCATTGAAAAACGTCCAGAAATGATTGAAGCTACTGACTGAATGAAAGGAGCTGGCATCTCACTCTCTTTGAATCTTGTTTATCATGCTAAGAGGAGCAGGAAAAAGCAAAAAATTTCAGAATTGCACCTTGCAATGTGGAGAAATTACTGTTTGTGCATTTACAATATTCATTGATTTTTGCCATTGAAAAACGTCCAGAAATGATTGAAGCTACTGACTGAATGAAAGGAGCTGGCATCTCACTCTCTTTGAATCTTCTTTATCATGCTAAGAGGAGCAGGAAAAAGCAAAAAATTTCAGAATTGCACCTTGCAATGCGGAGAAATTACTGTTTGTGCATTTACAATATTCATTGATTTTTGCCATTGAAAAACATCATGTTATTCATATACCAGAAATGATTGAAGCTACTGACTGAATGAAAGGAGCTGGCATCTCATTCTCTTTGAATCTTCTTTATCATGCTAAGAGGAGCAGGAAAAAGCAAAAAATTTCAGAATTGCACCTTGCAATGCGGAGAAATTACTGTTTGTGCATTTACAATATTCATTGATTTTTGCCATTGAAAAACGTCCAGAAATGATTGAAGCTACTGACTGAATGAAAGGAGCTGGCATCTCACTCTCTTTGAATCTTCTTTATCATGCTAAGAGGAGCAGGAAAAAGCAAAAAATTTCAGAATTGCACCTTGCAATGCGGAGAAATTACTGTTTGTGCATTTACAATATTCATTGATTTTTGCCATTGAAAAACGTCCAGAAATGATTGAAGCTACTGACTGAATGAAAGGAGCTGGCATCTCACTCTCTTTGAATCTTCTTTATCATGCTAAGAGGAGCAGGAAAAAGCAAAAAATTTCAGAATTGCACCTTGCAATGCGGAGAAATTACTGTTTGTGCATTTACAATATTCATTGATTTTTGCCATTGAAAAACGTCCAGAAATGATTGAAGCTACTGACTGAATGAAAGGAGCTGGCATCTCACTCTCTTTGAATCTTGTTTATCATGCTGAGGAGCAGGAAAAAGCAAAAAATTTCAGAATTGCACCTTGCAATGCGGAGAAATTACTGTTTGTGCATTTACAATATTCATTGATTTTTGCCATTGAAAAACGTCCAGAAATGATTGAAGCTACTGACTGAATGAAAGGAGCTGGCATCTCACTCTCTTTGAATCTTCTTTATCATGCTAAGAGGAGCAGGAAAAAGCAAAAAATTTCAGAATTGCACCTTGCAATGCGGAGAAATTACTGTTTGTGCATTTACAATATTCATTGATTTTTGCCATTGAAAAACGTCCAGAAATGATTGAAGCTACTGACTGAATGAAAGGAGCTGGCATCTCACTCTCTTTGAATCTTTTTTATCATGCTAAGAGGAGCAGGAAAAAGCAAAAAATTTCAGAATTGCACCTTGCAATGCGGAGAAATTACTGTTTGTGCATTTACAATATTCATTGATTTTTGCCATTGAAAAACGTCCAGAAATGATTGAAGCTACTGACTGAATGAAAGGAGCTGGCATCTCACTCTCTTTGAATCTTGTTTATCATGCTAAGAGGAGCAGGAAAAAGCAAAAAATTTCAGAATTGCACCTTGCAATGTGGAGAAATTACTGTTTGTGCATTTACAATATTCATTGATTTTTGCCATTGAAAAACGTCCAGAAATGATTGAAGCTACTGACTGAATGAAAGGAGCTGGCATCTCACTCTCTTTGAATCTTCTTTATCATGCTAAGAGGAGCAGGAAAAAGCAAAAAATTTCAGAATTGCACCTTGCAATGCGGAGAAATTACTGTTTGTGCATTTACAATATTCATTGATTTTTGCCATTGAAAAACATCATGTTATTCATATACCAGAAATGATTGAAGCTACTGACTGAATGAAAGGAGCTGGCATCTCATTCTCTTTGAATCTTCTTTATCATGCTAAGAGGAGCAGGAAAAAGCAAAAAATTTCAGAATTGCACCTTGCAATGCGGAGAAATTACTGTTTGTGCATTTACAATATTCATTGATTTTTGCCATTGAAAAACGTCCAGAAATGATTGAAGCTACTGACTGAATGAAAGGAGCTGGCATCTCACTCTCTTTGAATCTTCTTTATCATGCTAAGAGGAGCAGGAAAAAGCAAAAAATTTCAGAATTGCACCTTGCAATGCGGAGAAATTACTGTTTGTGCATTTACAATATTCATTGATTTTTGCCATTGAAAAACGTCCAGAAATGATTGAAGCTACTGACTGAATGAAAGGAGCTGGCATCTCACTCTCTTTGAATCTTCTTTATCATGCTAAGAGGAGCAGGAAAAAGCAAAAAATTTCAGAATTGCACCTTGCAATGCGGAGAAATTACTGTTTGTGCATTTACAATATTCATTGATTTTTGCCATTGAAAAACGTCCAGAAATGATTGAAGCTACTGACTGAATGAAAGGAGCTGGCATCTCACTCTCTTTGAATCTTGTTTATCATGCTGAGGAGCAGGAAAAAGCAAAAAATTTCAGAATTGCACCTTGCAATGCGGAGAAATTACTGTTTGTGCATTTACAATATTCATTGATTTTTGCCATTGAAAAACGTCCAGAAATGATTGAAGCTACTGACTGAATGAAAGGAGCTGGCATCTCACTCTCTTTGAATCTTCTTTATCATGCTAAGAGGAGCAGGAAAAAGCAAAAAATTTCAGAATTGCACCTTGCAATGCGGAGAAATTACTGTTTGTGCATTTACAATATTCATTGATTTTTGCCATTGAAAAACGTCCAGAAATGATTGAAGCTACTGACTGAATGAAAGGAGCTGGCATCTCACTCTCTTTGAATCTTGTTTATCATGCTAAGAGGAGCAGGAAAAAGCAAAAAATTTCAGAATTGCACCTTGCAATGTGGAGAAATTACTGTTTGTGCATTTACAATATTCATTGATTTTTGCCATTGAAAAACGTCCAGAAATGATTGAAGCTACTGACTGAATGAAAGGAGCTGGCATCTCACTCTCTTTGAATCTTGTTTATCATGCTAAGAGGAGCAGGAAAAAGCAAAAAATTTCAGAATTGCACCTTGCAATGCGGAGAAATTACTGTTTGTGCATTTACAATATTCATTGATTTTTGCCATTGAAAAACGTCCAGAAATGATTGAAGCTACTGACTGAATGAAAGGAGCTGGCATCTCATTCTCTTTGAATCTTCTTTATCATGCTAAGAGGAGCAGGAAAAAGCAAAAAATTTCAGAATTGCACCTTGCAATGCGGAGAAATTACTGTTTGTGCATTTACAATATTCATTGATTTTTGCCATTGAAAAACATCATGTTATTCATATACCAGAAATGATTGAAGCTACTGACTGAATGAAAGGAGCTGGCATCTCACTCTCTTTGAATCTTCTTTATCATGCTAAGATGAGCAGGAAAAAGCAAAAAATTTCAGAATTGCACCTTGCAATGCGGAGAAATTACTGTTTGTGCATTTACAATATTCAATGATTTTTGCCATTGAAAAACGTCCAGAAATGATTGAAGCTACTGACTGAATGAAAGGAGCTGGCATCTCACTCTCTTTGAATCTTCTTTATCATGCTAAGAGGAGCAGGAAAAAGCAAAAAATTTCAGAATTGCACCTTGCAATGCGGAGAAATTACTGTTTGTGCATCTACAATATTCATTGATTTTTGCCATTGAAAAACATCATGTTATTCATATACCAGAAATGTTTGAAGCTACTGACTGAATGAAAGGAGCTGGCATCTCCCTCTCTTTGAATCTTTTTTATCATGCTAAGAGGAGCAGGAAAAAGCAAAAAATTTCAGAATTGCACCTTGCAATGCGGAGAAATTACTGTTTGTGCATTTACAATATTCATTGATTTTTGCCATTGAAAAACGTCCAGAAATGATTGAAGCTACTGACTGAATGAAAGGAGCTGGCATCTCACTCTCTTTGAATCTTGTTTATCATGCTAAGAGGAGCAGGAAAAAGCAAAAAATTTCAGAATTGCACCTTGCAATGTGGAGAAATTACTGTTTGTGCATTTACAATATTCATTGATTTTTGCCATTGAAAAACGTCCAGAAATGATTGAAGCTACTAACTGAATGAAAGGAGCTGGCATCTCACTCTCTTTGAATCTTCTTTATCATGCTAAGAGGAGCAGGAAAAAGCAAAAAATTTCAGAATTGCACCTTGCAATGCGGAGAAATTACTGTTTGTGCATTTACAATATTCATTGATTTTTGCCATTGAAAAACATCATGTTATTCATATACCAGAAATGATTGAAGCTACTGACTGAATGAAAGGAGCTGGCATCTCATTCTCTTTGAATCTTCTTTATCATGCTAAGAGGAGCAGGAAAAAGCAAAAAATTTCAGAATTGCACCTTGCAATGCGGAGAAATTACTGTTTGTGCATTTACAATATTCATTGATTTTTGCCATTGAAAAACGTCCAGAAATGATTGAAGCTACTGACTGAATGAAAGGAGCTGGCATCTCACTCTCTTTGAATCTTCTTTATCATGCTAAGAGGAGCAGGAAAAAGCAAAAAATTTCAGAATTGCACCTTGCAATGCGGAGAAATTACTGTTTGTGCATTTACAATATTCATTGATTTTTGCCATTGAAAAACGTCCAGAAATGATTGAAGCTACTGACTGAATGAAAGGAGCTGGCATCTCACTCTCTTTGAATCTTCTTTATCATGCTAAGAGGAGCAGGAAAAAGCAAAAAATTTCAGAATTGCACCTTGCAATGCGGAGAAATTACTGTTTGTGCATTTACAATATTCATTGATTTTTGCCATTGAAAAACGTCCAGAAATGATTGAAGCTACTGACTGAATGAAAGGAGCTGGCATCTCACTCTCTTTGAATCTTGTTTATCATGCTGAGGAGCAGGAAAAAGCAAAAAATTTCAGAATTGCACCTTGCAATGCGGAGAAATTACTGTTTGTGCATTTACAATATTCATTGATTTTTGCCATTGAAAAACGTCCAGAAATGATTGAAGCTACTGACTGAATGAAAGGAGCTGGCATCTCACTCTCTTTGAATCTTCTTTATCATGCTAAGAGGAGCAGGAAAAAGCAAAAAATTTCAGAATTGCACCTTGCAATGCGGAGAAATTACTGTTTGTGCATTTACAATATTCATTGATTTTTGCCATTGAAAAACGTCCAGAAATGATTGAAGCTACTGACTGAATGAAAGGAGCTGGCATCTCACTCTCTTTGAATCTTGTTTATCATGCTAAGAGGAGCAGGAAAAAGCAAAAAATTTCAGAATTGCACCTTGCAATGCGGAGAAATTACTGTTTGTGCATTTACAATATTCATTGATTTTTGCCATTGAAAAACGTCCAGAAATGATTGAAGCTACTGACTGAATGAAAGGAGCTGGCATCTCATTCTCTTTAAAACTTCTTTATCATGCTAAGAGGAGCAGGAAAAAGCAAAAAATTTCAGAATTGCACCTTGCAATGCGGAGAAATTACTGTTTGTGCATTTACAATATTCATTGATTTTTGCCATTGAAAAACATCATGTTATTCATATACCAGAAATGATTGAAGCTACTGACTGAATGAAAGGAGCTGGCATCTCACTCTCTTTGAATCTTCTTTATCATGCTAAGATGAGCAGGAAAAAGCAAAAAATTTCAGAATTGCACCTTGCAATGCGGAGAAATTACTGTTTGTGCATTTACAATATTCAATGATTTTTGCCATTGAAAAACGTCCAGAAATGATTGAAGCTACTGACTGAATGAAAGGAGCTGGCATCTCACTCTCTTTGAATCTTCTTTATCATGCTAAGAGGAGCAGGAAAAAGCAAAAAATTTCAGAATTGCACCTTGCAATGCGGAGAAATTACTGTTTGTGCATCTACAATATTCATTGATTTTTGCCATTGAAAAACATCATGTTATTCATATACCAGAAATGTTTGAAGCTACTGACTGAATGAAAGGAGCTGGCATCTCACTCTCTTTGAATCTTTTTTATCATGCTAAGAGGAGCAGGAAAAAGCAAAAAATTTCAGAATTGCACCTTGCAATGCGGAGAAATTACTGTTTGTGCATTTACAATATTCATTGATTTTTGCCATTGAAAAACGTCCAGAAATGATTGAAGCTACTGACTGAATGAAAGGAGCTGGCATCTCACTCTCTTTGAATCTTGTTTATCATGCTAAGAGGAGCAGGAAAAAGCAAAAAATTTCAGAATTGCACCTTGCAATGTGGAGAAATTACTGTTTGTGCATTTACAATATTCATTGATTTTTGCCATTGAAAAACGTCCAGAAATGATTGAAGCTACTGACTGAATGAAAGGAGCTGGCATCTCACTCTCTTTGAATCTTCTTTATCATGCTAAGAGGAGCAGGAAAAAGCAAAAAATTTCAGAATTGCACCTTGCAATGCGGAGAAATTACTGTTTGTGCATTTACAATATTCATTGATTTTTGCCATTGAAAAACATCATGTTATTCATATACCAGAAATGATTGAAGCTACTGACTGAATGAAAGGAGCTGGCATCTCATTCTCTTTGAATCTTCTTTATCATGCTAAGAGGAGCAGGAAAAAGCAAAAAATTTCAGAATTGCACCTTGCAATGCGGAGAAATTACTGTTTGTGCATTTACAATATTCATTGATTTTTGCCATTGAAAAACGTCCAGAAATGATTGAAGCTACTGACTGAATGAAAGGAGCTGGCATCTCACTCTCTTTGAATCTTCTTTATCATGCTAAGAGGAGCAGGAAAAAGCAAAAAATTTCAGAATTGCACCTTGCAATGCGGAGAAATTACTGTTTGTGCATTTACAATATTCATTGATTTTTGCCATTGAAAAACGTCCAGAAATGATTGAAGCTACTGACTGAATGAAAGGAGCTGGCATCTCACTCTCTTTGAATCTTCTTTATCATGCTAAGAGGAGCAGGAAAAAGCAAAAAATTTCAGAATTGCACCTTGCAATGCGGAGAAATTACTGTTTGTGCATTTACAATATTCATTGATTTTTGCCATTGAAAAACGTCCAGAAATGATTGAAGCTACTGACTGAATGAAAGGAGCTGGCATCTCACTCTCTTTGAATCTTGTTTATCATGCTGAGGAGCAGGAAAAAGCAAAAAATTTCAGAATTGCACCTTGCAATGCGGAGAAATTACTGTTTGTGCATTTACAATATTCATTGATTTTTGCCATTGAAAAACGTCCAGAAATGATTGAAGCTACTGACTGAATGAAAGGAGCTGGCATCTCACTCTCTTTGAATCTTCTTTATCATGCTAAGAGGAGCAGGAAAAAGCAAAAAATTTCAGAATTGCACCTTGCAATGCGGAGAAATTACTGTTTGTGCATTTACAATATTCATTGATTTTTGCCATTGAAAAACGTCCAGAAATGATTGAAGCTACTGACTGAATGAAAGGAGCTGGCATCTCACTCTCTTTGAATCTTTTTTATCATGCTAAGAGGAGCAGGAAAAAGCAAAAAATTTCAGAATTGCACCTTGCAATGCGGAGAAATTACTGTTTGTGCATTTACAATATTCATTGATTTTTGCCATTGAAAAACGTCCAGAAATGATTGAAGCTACTGACTGAATGAAAGGAGCTGGCATCTCACTCTCTTTGAATCTTGTTTATCATGCTAAGAGGAGCAGGAAAAAGCAAAAAATTTCAGAATTGCACCTTGCAATGTGGAGAAATTACTGTTTGTGCATTTACAATATTCATTGATTTTTGCCATTGAAAAACGTCCAGAAATGATTGAAGCTACTGACTGAATGAAAGGAGCTGGCATCTCACTCTCTTTGAATCTTCTTTATCATGCTAAGAGGAGCAGGAAAAAGCAAAAAATTTCAGAATTGCACCTTGCAATGCGGAGAAATTACTGTTTGTGCATTTACAATATTCATTGATTTTTGCCATTGAAAAACATCATGTTATTCATATACCAGAAATGATTGAAGCTACTGACTGAATGAAAGGAGCT
>NW_027370444.1:0-35924 GCF_046119375.1 Phyllobates terribilis | reverse complement strand
CATCTCACTCTCTTTGAATCTTCTTTATCATGCTAAGAGGAGCAGGAAAAAGTAAAAAATTTCAGAATTGCACCTTGCAATGCGGAGAAATTACTGTTTGTGCATTTACAATATTCAATGATTTTTGCCATTGAAAAACGTCCAGAAATGATTGAAGCTACTGACTGAACGAAAGGAGCTGGCATCTCACTCTCTTTGAATCTTCTTTATCATGCTAAGAGGAGCAGGAAAAAGCAAAAAATTTCAGAATTGCACCTTGCAATGCGGAGAAATTACTGTTTGTGCATTTACAATATTCATTGATTTTTGCCATTGAAAAACATCATGTTATTCATATACCAGAAATGTTTGAAGCTACTGACTTAATGAAACGAGCTGGTATCTCACTCTTTGAATCTTCTTCATAATGCTAAGAGGAGCAGGAAAAAGCAAAAAATTTCAGAATTGCGCCTTGCAATGCGGAGAAATTACTGTTTGTGCATTTACAATATTCATTGATTTTTGCCATTGAAAAACGTCCAGAAATGATTGAAGCTACTGACAATGAAAGGAGCTGGCATCTCACTCTCTTTGAATCTTCTTTATCATGCTAAGAGGAGCAGGAAAAAGCAAAAAATTTCAGAATTGCACCTTGCAATGCTGAGAAATTACTGTTTGTGCATTTACAAAATTCATTGATTTTTACCATTGAAAAACATCATGTTATTCATATACCAGAAATGATTGAAGCTACTGACTGAATGAAAGGAGCTGGCATCTCACTCTCTTTGAATCTTCTTTATCATGGCTAAGAGGAGCAGGAAAAAGCAAAAAATTTCAGAATTGCACCTTGCAATGCGGAGAAATTACTGTTTGTGCATTTACAATATTCATTGATTTTTGCCATTGAAAAACATCATGTTATTCATATACCAGAAATGTTTGAAGCTACTGACTGAATGAAAGGAACTGACATCTCACTCTCTTTGAATCTTCTTTATCATGCTAAGAGGAGCAGGAAAAAGCAAAAAATTTCAGAATTGCACCTTGCAATGCGGAGAAATTACTGTTTGTGCATTTACAATATTCATTGATTTTTGCCATTGAAAAACGTCCAGAAATGATTGAAGCTACTGACTGAATGAAAGGAGCTGGCATCTCACTCTCTTTGAATCTTCTTTATCATGCTAAGAGGAGCAGGAAAAAGCAAAAAATTTCAGAATTGCACCTTGCAATGCGGAGAAATTACTGTTTGTGCATTTACAATATTCATTGATTTTTGCCATTGAAAAACGTCCAGAAATGATTGAAGCTACTGACTGAATGAAAGGAGCTGGCATCTCACTCTCTTTGAATCTTCTTTATCATGCTAAGAGGAGCAGGAAAAAGCAAAAAATTTCAGAATTGCACCTTGCAATGCGGAGAAATTACAGTTTGTGCATTTACAATATTCATTGATTTTTGCCATTGAAAAACGTCCAGAAATGATTGAAGCTACTGACTGAATAAAAGGAGCTGGCATCTCACTCTCTTTGAGTCTTCTTTATCATGCTAAGAGGAGCAGGAAAAAGCAAAAAATTTCAGAATTGCACCTTGCAATGCGGAGTAATTACTATTTGTGCATTTACAATATTCATTGATTTTTGCCATTGAAAAACGTCCAGAAATGATTGAAGCTACTGACTGAATGAAAGGAGCTGGCATCTCACTCTCTTTGAATCTTCTTTATCATGCTAAGAGGAGAAGGAAAAAGCAAAAAATTTCAGAATTGCACCTTGCAATGCGGAGAAATTACTGTTTGTGCATTTACAATATTCATTGATTTTTGACATTGAAAAACATGTTATTCATATACCAGAAATGTTTGAAGCTCCTGACTGAATGAAAGGAGCTGGCATCTCACTCTCTTTGAATCTTCTTTATCATGCTAAGAGGAGCAGGAAAAAGCAAAAAATTTCAGAATTGCACCTTGCAATGCGGAGAAATTACTGTTTGTGCATTTACAATATTCATTGATTTTTGCCATTGAAAAACGTCCAGAAATGATTGAAGCTACTGACTGAATGAAAGGAGCTGGCATCTCACTCTCTTTGAATCTTCTTTATCATGCTTAGAGGAGCAGGAAAAAGCAAAAAATTTCAGAATTGCACCTTGCAATGCGGAGAAATTACTGTTTGTGCATTTACAATATTCATTGATTTTTGCCATTGAAAAATGTCCAGAAATGATTGAAGCTACTGACTGAATGAAAGGAGCTGGCATCTCACTCTCTTTGAATCTTCTTTATCATGCTAAGAGGAGCAGGAAAAAGCAAAAAATTTCAGAATTGCGCCTTGCAATGCGGAGAAATTACTGTTTGTGCATTTACAAAATTCATTGATTTTTGCCATTGAAAAACATCATGTTATTCATATACCAGAAATGATTGAAGCTACTGACTGAAGGAAAGGAGCTGGCATCTCACTCTCTTTGAATCTTCTTTATCATGCTAAGAGGAGCAGGAAAAAGCAAAAAATTTCAGAATTGCACCTTGCAATGCGGAGAAATTACTGTTTGTGCATTTACAATATTCATTGATTTTTGCCATTGAAAAAAGTCCAGAAATGATTGAAGCTACTGACTGAATGAAAGGAGCTGGCATCTCACTCTCTTTGAATCTTCTTTATCATGCTAAGAGGAGCAGGAAAAAGCAAAAAATTTCAGAATTGCACCTTGCAATGCGGAGAAATTACTGTTTGTGCATTTACAATATTCATTGATTTTTGCAATTGAAAAACGTCCAGAAATGATTGAAACTACTGACTGAATGAAAGGAGCTGGCATCTCACTCTCTTTGAATCTTCTTTATCATGCTAAGAGGAGCAGGAAAAAGTAAAAAATTTCAGAATTGCACCTTGCAATGCGGAGAAATTACTGTTTGTGCATTTACAATATTCAATGATTTTTGCCATTGAAAAACGTCCAGAAATGACTGAAGCTACTGACTGAACGAAAGGAGCTGGCATCTCACTCTCTTTGAATCTTCTTTATCATGCTAAGAGGAGCAAGAAAAAGCAAAAAATTTTAGAATTGCACCTTGCAATGCGGAGAAATTACTGTTTGTGCATTTACAATATTCATTGATTTTTGCCATTGAAAAACATCATGTTATTCATATACCAGAAATGTTTGAAGCTACTGACTGAATGAAAGGAGCTGGTATCTCACTCTCTTTGAATCTTCTTCATAATGCTAAGAGGAGCAGGAAAAAGCAAAAAATTTCAGAATTGCACCTTGCAATGCGGAGAAATTACTGTTTGTGCATTTACAATATTCATTGATTTTTGCCATTGAAAAACGTCAAGAAATGATTGAAGCTACTGACAATGAAAGGAGCTGGCTTCTCACTCTCTTTGAATCTTCTTTATCATGCTAAGAGGAGCAGGAAAAAGCAAAAAATTTCAGAATTGCACCTTGCAATGCTGAGAAATTACTGTTTGTGCATTTACAAAATTCATTGATTTTTGCCATTGAAAAACATCATGTTATTCATATACCAGAAATGATTGAAGCTACTGACTGAATGAAAGGAGCTGGCATCTCACTCTCTTTGAATCTTCTTTATCATGCTAAGAGGAGCAGGAAAAAGCAAAAAATTTCAGAATTGCACCTTGCAATGCGGAGAAATTACTGTTTGTGCATTTACAATATTCATTGATTTTTGCCATTGAAAAACATCATGTTATTCATATACCAGAAATGTTTGAAGCTACTGACTGAATGAAAGGAGCTGACATCTCACTCTCTTTGAATCTTCTTTATCATGCTAAGAGGAGCAGGAAAAAGCAAAAAATTTCAGAATTGCACCTTGCAATGCGGAGAAATTACTGTTTGTGCATTTACAATATTCATTGATTTTTGCCATTGAAAAACGTCCAGAAATGATTGAAGCTACTGACTGAATGAAAGGAGCTGGCATCTCACTCTCTTTGAATCTTCTTTATCATGCTAAGAGGAGCAGGAAAAAGCAAAAAATTTCAGAATTGCACCTTGCAATGCGGAGAAATTACTGTTTGTGCATTTACAATATTCATTGATTTTTGCCATTGAAAAACGTCCAGAAATGATTGAAGCTACTGACTGAATGAAAGGAGCTGGCATCTCACTCTCTTTGAATCTTCTTTATCATGCTAAGAGGAGCAGGAAAAAGCAAAAAATTTCAGAATTGCACCTTGCAATGCGGAGAAATTACTGTTTGTGCATTTACAATATTCATTGATTTTTGCCATTGAAAAACGTCCAGAAATGATTGAAGCTACTGACTGAATGAAAGGAGCTGGCATCTCACTCTCTTTGAATCTTCTTTATCATGCTAAGAGGAGCAGGAAAAAGCAAAAAATTTCAGAATTGCACCTTGCAATGCGGAGAAATTACTGTTTGTGCATTTACAATATTCATTGATTTTTGCCATTGAAAAACATGTTATTCATATACCAGAAATGTTTGAAGCTCCTGACTGAATGAAAGGAGCTGGCACCTCACTCTCTTTGAATCTTCTTTATCATGCTAAGAGGAGCAGGAAAAAGCAAAAAATTTCAGAATTGCACCTTGCAATGCGGAGAAATTACTGTTTGTGCATTTACAATATTCATTGATTTTTGCCATTGAAAAACGTCCAGAAATGATTGAAGCTACTGACTGAATGAAAGGAGCTGGCATCTCACTCTCTTTGAATCTTCTTTATCATGCTAAGAGGAGCAGGAAAAAGCAAAAAATTTCAGAATTGCACCTTGCAATGCGGAGAAATTACTGTTTGTGCATTTACAATATTCATTGATTTTTGCCATTGAAAAATGTCCAGAAATGATTGAAGCTACTGACTGAATGAAAGGAGCTGGCATCTCACTCTCTTTGAATCTTCTTTATCATGCTAAGAGGAGCAGGAAAAAGCAAAAAATTTCAGAATTGCGCCTTGCAATGCGGAGAAATTACTGTTTGTGCATTTACAAAATTCATTGATTTTTGCCATTGAAAAACATCATGTTATTCATATACCAGAAATGTTTGAAGCTACTGACTGAATGAAAGGAGCTGGTATCTCACTCTCTTTGAATCTTCTTCATAATGCTAAGAGGAGCAGGAAAAAGCAAAAAATTTCAGAATTGCACCTTGCAATGCGGAGAAATTACTGTTTGTGCATTTACAATATTCATTGATTTTTGCCATTGGAAAACGTCCAGAAATGATTGAAGCTACTGACAATGAAAGGAGCTGGCATCTCACTCTCTTTGAATCTTCTTTATCATGCTAAGAGGAGCAGGAAAAAGCAAAAAATTTCAGAATTGCACCTTGCAATGCTGAGAAATTACTGTTTGTGCATTTACAAAATTCATTGATTTTTGCCATTGAAAAACATCATGTTATTCATATACCAGAAATGATTGAAGCTACTGACTGAATGAAAGGAGCTGGCATCTCACTCTCTTTGAATCTTCTTTATCATGCTAAGAGGAGCAGGAAAAAGCAAAAAATTTCAGAATTGCACCTTGCAATGCGGAGAAATTACTGTTTGTGCATTTACAATATTCATTGATTTTTGCCATTGAAAAACATCATGTTATTCATATACCAGAAATGTTTGAAGCTACTTACTGAATGAAAGGAGCTGACATCTCACTCTCTTTGAATCTTCTTTATCATGCTAAGAGGAGCAGGAAAAAGCAAAAAATTTCAGAATTGCACCTTGCAATGCGGAGAAATTACTGTTTGTGCATTTACAATATTCATTGATTTTTGCCATTGAAAAACGTCCAGAAATGATTGAAGCTACTGACTGAATGAAAGGAGCTGGCATCTCACTCTCTCTGAAACTTCTTTATCATGCTAAGAGGAGCAGGAAAAAGCAAAAAATTTCAGAATTGCACCTTGCAATGCGGAGAAATTACTGTTTGTGCATTTACAATATTCATTGATTTTTGCCATTGAAAAACGTCCAGAAATGATTGAAGCTACTGACTGAATGAAAGGAGCTGGCATCTCACTCTCTTTGAATCTTCTTTATCATGCTAAGAGGAGCAGGAAAAAGCAAAAAATTTCAGAATTGCACCTTGCAATGCGGAGAAATTACAGTTTGTGCATTTACAATATTCATTGATTTTTGCCATTGAAAAACGTCCAGAAATGATTGAAGCTACTGACTGAATGAAAGGAGCTGGCATCTCACTCTCTTTGAATCTTCTTTATCATGCTAAGAGGAGCAGGAAAAAGCAAAAAATTTCAGAATTGCACCTTGCAATGCGGAGAAATTACTGTTTGTGCATTTACAATATTCATTGATTTTTGCCATTGAAAAACGTCCAGAAATGATTGAAGCTACTGACTGAATGAAAGGAGCTGGCATCTCACTCTCTTTGAATCTTCTTTATCATGCTAAGAGTAGCAGGAAAAAGCAAAAAATTTCAAAATTGCACCTTGCAATGACGAGAAATTACTGTTTGTGCATTTACAATATTCATTGATTTTTGCCATTGAAAAACATGTTATTCATATACCAGAAATGTTTGAAGCTCCTGACTGAATGAAAGGAGCTGGCACCTCACTCTCTTTGAATCTTCTTTATCATGCTAAGAGGAGCAGGAAAAAGCAAAAAATTTCAGAATTGCACCTTGCAATGCGGAGAAATTACTGTTTGTGCATTTACAATATTCATTGATTTTTGCCATTGAAAAACGTCCAGAAATGATTGAAGCTACTGACTGAATGAAAGGAGCTGGCATCTCACTCTCTCTGAATCTTCTTTATCATGCTAAGAGGAGCAGGAAAAAGCAAAAAATTTCAGAATTGCACCTTGCAATGCGGAGAAATTACTGTTTGTGCATTTACAATATTCATTGATTTTTGCCATTGAAAAATGTCCAGAAATGATTGAAGCTACTGACTGAATGAAAGGAGCTGGCATCTCACTCTCTTTGAATCTTCTTTATCATGCTAAGAGGAGCAGGAAAAAGCAAAAAATTTCAGAATTGCACCTTGCAATGTGGAGAAATTACTGTTTGTGCATTTACAATATTCATTGATTTTTGCCATTGAAAAACGTCCAGAAATGATTGAAGCTACTGACTGAATGAAAGGAGCTGGCATCTCACTCTCTTTGAATCTTCTTTATCATGCTAAGAGGAGCAGGAAAAAGCAAAAAATTTCAGAATTGCACCTTGCAATGCGGAGAAATTACTGTTTGTGCATTTACAATATTCATTGATTTTTGCGATTGAAAAACATCATGTTATTCATATACCAGAAATGATTGAAGCTACTGACTGAATGAAAGGAGCTGGCATCTCACTCTCTTTGAATCTTCTTTATCATGCTAAGAGGAGCAGGAAAAAGTAAAAAATTTCAGAATTGCACCTTGCAATGCGGAGAAATTACTGTTTGTGCATTTACAATATTCAATGATTTTTGCCATTGAAAAACGTCCAGAAATGATTGAAGCTACTGACTGAATGAAAGGAGCTGGCATCTCACTCTCTTTGAATCTTGTTTATCATGCTAAGAGGAGCACGAAAAAGCAAAAAATTTCAGAATTGCACCTTGCAATGCGGAGAAATTACTGTTTGTGCATTTACAATATTCATTGATTTTTGCCATTGAAAAACGTCCAGAAATGATTGAAGCTACTGACTGAGTGAAAGGAGCTGGCATCTCACTCTCTTTGAATCTTCTTTATCATGCTAAGAGGAGCAGGAAAAAGCAAAAAATTTCAGAATTGCACCTTGCAATGCGGAGAAATTACTGTTTGTGCATTTACTATATTCATTGATTTTTGCCATTGAAAAACATCGTTATTCATATACCAGAAATGATTGAAGCTACTGACTGAATGAAAGAGCTGGCATCTCACTCTCTTTGAATCTTCTTTATCATGCTAAGAGGAGCAGGAAAAAGTAAAAAATTTCAGAATTGCACCTTGCAATGCGGAGAAATTACTGTTTGTGCATTTACAATATTCATTGATTTTTGCCATTGAAAAACATCATGTTATTCATATACCAGAAATGATTGAAGCTACTGACTGAATGAAAGGAGCTGGCATCTCACTCTCTTTGAATCTTCTTTATCATGCTAAGAGGAGCAGGAAAAAGTAAAAAATTTCAGAATTGCACCTTGCAATGCAGAGAAATTAATGTTTGTGCATTTACAATATTCAATGATTTTTGCCATTGAAAAACGTCCAGAAATGATTGAAGCTACTGACTGAACGAAAGGAGCTGGCATCTCGCTCTCTTTAAATCTTCTTTATCATGCAAAGAGGAGCAGGAAAAAGCAAAAAATTTCAGAATTGCACCTTGCAATGCGGAGAAATCACTGTTTGTGCATTTAAAATATTCATTGATTTTTGCCATTGAAAAACATCATGTTATTCATATACCAGAAATGTTTGAAGCTACTGACTGAATGAAAGGAGCTGGCATCTCACTCTCTTTGAATCTTCTTTATCATGCTAAGAGGAGCAGGAAAAAGCAAAAAATTTCAGAATTGCACCTTGCAATGCGGAGAAATTACTGTTTGTGCATTTACAATTCATTGATTTTTGCCATTGAAAAACGTCCAGAAATGATTGAAGCTACTGACTGAATGAAAGGAGCTGGCATCTCACTCTCTTTGAATCTTCTTTATCATGCTAAGAGGAGCAGGAAAAAGCAAAAAAATTCAGAATTGCACCTTGCAATGCGGAGAAATTACTGTTTGTGCATTTACAAAATTCATTGATTTTTGCCATTGAAAAACATCATGTTATTCATATACCAGAAATGATTGAAGCTACTGACTGAATGAAAGGAGCTGGCATCTCACTCTCTTTGAATCTTCTTTATCATGCTAAGAGGAGCAGGAAAAAGCAAAAAATTTCAGAATTGCACCTTGCAATGCGGAGAAATTACTGTTTGTGCATTTACAATATTCATTGATTTTTGCCATTGAAAAACGTCCAGAAATGATTGAAGCTACTGACTGAATGAAAGGAGCTGACATCTCACTCTCTTTGAATCTTCTTTATCATGCTAAGAGGAGCAGGAAAAAGCAAAAAATTTCAGAATTGCACCTTGCAATGCGGAGAAATTACTGTTTGTGCATTTACAATATTAATTGATTTTTGCCATTGAAAATCATCATGTTATTCATATACCAGAAATGTTTGAAGCTACTGACTGAATGAAAGGAGCTGGCATCTCACTCTCTTTGAATCTTCTTTATCATGCTAAGAGGAGCAGGAAAAAGCAAAAAATTTCAGAATTGCACCTTGCAATGCGGATAAATTACTGTTTGTGCATTTACAATATTCATTGATTTTTGCCATTGAAAAACATCATGTTATTCATATACCAGAAATGATTGAAGCTACTGACTGAATGAAAGAGCTGGCATCTCACTCTCTTTGAATCTTCTTTATCATGCTAAGAGGAGCAGGAAAAAGTAAAAAATTTCAGAATTGCACCTTGCAATGTGGAGAAATTACTGTTTGTGCATTTACAATATTCATTGATTTTTGCCATTGAAAAACATCATGTTATTCATATACCAGAAATGATTGAAGCTACTGACTGAATGAAAGGAGCTGGCATCTCACTCTCTTTGAATCTTCTTTATCATGCTAAGAGGAGCAGGAAAAAGTAAAAAATTTCAGAATTGCACCTTGCAATGCGGAGAAATTAATGTTTGTGCATTTACAATATTCAATGATTTTTGCCATTGAAAAACGTCCAGAAATGATTGAAGCTACTGACTGAACGAAAGGAGCTGGCATCTCACTCTCTTTAAATCTTCTTTATCATGCAAAGAGGAGCAGGAAAAAGCAAAAAATTTCAGAATTGCACCTTGCAATGCGGAGAAATCACTGTTTGTGCATTTAAAATATTCATTGATTTTTGCCATTGAAAAACATCATGTTATTCATATACCAGAAATGTTTGAAGCTACTGACTGAATGAAAGGAGCTGGCATCTCACTCTCTTTGAATCTTCTTTATCATGCTAAGAGGAGCAGGAAAAAGCAAAAAATTTCAGAATTGCACCTTGCAATGCGGAGAAATTACTGTTTGTGCATTTACAATTCATTGATTTTTGCCATTGAAAAACGTCCAGAAATGATTGAAGCTACTGACTGAATGAAAGGAGCTGGCATCTCACTCTCTTTGAATCTTCTTTATCATGCTAAGAGGAGCAGGAAAAAGCAAAAAATTTCAGAATTGCACCTTGCAATGTGGAGAAATTACTGTTTGTGCATTTACAAAATTCATTGATTTTTGCCATTGAAAAACATCATGTTATTCATATACCAGAAATGATTGAAGCTACTGACTGAATGAAAGGAGCTGGCATCTCACTCTCTTTGAATCTTCTTTATCATGCTAAGAGGAGCAGGAAAAAGCAAAAAATTTCAGAATTGCACCTTGCAATGCGGAGAAATTACTGTTTGTGCATTTACAATATTCATTGATTTTTGCCATTGAAAATCATCATGTTATTCATATACCAGAAATGTTTGAAGCTACTGACTGAATGAAAGGAGATGGCATCTCACTCTCTTTGAATCTTCTTTATCATGCTAAGAGGAGCAGGAAAAAGCAAAAAATTTCAGAATTGCACCTTGCAATGCGGATAAATTACTGTTTGTGCATTTACAATATTCATTGATTTTTGCCATTGAAAAACATCATGTTATTCATATACCAGAAATGATTGAAGCTACTGACTGAATGAAAGGAGCTGGCATCTCACTCTCTTTGAATCTTCTTTATCATGCTAAGAGCAGCAGGAAAAAGCAAAAAATTTCAGAATTGCACCTTGCAATGCGGAGAAATTACTGTTTGTGCATTTACAATATTCATTGATTTTTGCCATTGAAAAACATCATGTTATTCATATACCAGAAATGATTGAAGCTACTGACTGAATGAAAGTAGCTGGCATCTCACTCTCTTTGAATCGTCTTTATCATACTAAGAGGAGCAGGAAAAAGCAAAAAATTTCAGAATTGCACCTTGCAATGCGGAGAAATTACTGTTTGTGCATTTACAATATTCATTGATTTTTGCAATTGAAAAACGTCCAGAAATGATTGAAGCTACTGACTGAATGAAAGGAGCTGGCATCTCACTCTCTTTGAATCTTCTTTATCATGCTAAGAGGAGCAGGAAAAAGCAAAAAATTTCAGAATTGCACCTTGCAATGCGGAGAAATTACTGTTTGTGCATTTACAATATTCATTGATTTTTGCCATTGAAAAACATCATGTTATTCATATACCAGAAATGTTTGAAGCTACTGACTGAATGAAAGGAGCTGGCATCTCACTCTCTTTGAATCTTCTTTATCGTGCTAAGAGGAGCAGGAAAAAGCAAAAAATTTCAGAATTGCACCTTGCAATGCGGAGAAATTACTGTTTGTGCATTTACAATATTCATTGATTTTTGCCTTTGAAAAACGTCCAGAAATGATTGAAGCTACTGACTGAATGAAAGGAGCTGGCATCTCACTCTCTTTGAATCTTGTTTATCATGCTAAGAGGAGCAGGAAAAAGCAAAAAATTTCAGAATTGCACCTTGCAATGCGGAGAAATTACTGTTTGTGCATTTACAATATTCATTGATTTTTGCCATTGAAAAACGTCCAGAAATGATTGAAGCTACTGACTGAATGAAAGGAGCTGGCATCTCACTCTCTTTGAATCTTCTTTATCATGCTAAGAGGAGCAGGAAAAAGCAAAAAATTTCAGAATTGCACCTTGCAATGCGGAGAAATTACTGTTTGTGCATTTACAATATTCATTGATTTTTGCCATTGAAAAACATCATGTTATTCATATACCAGAAATGTTTGAAGCTACTGACTGAATGAAAGGAGCTGGCATCTCACTCTCTTTGAATCTTTTTATCATGCTAAGAGGAGCAGGAAAAAGCAAAAAATTTCAGACTTGCACCTTGCAATGCGGAGAAATTACTGTTTGTGCATTTACAATATTCATTGATTTTTGCCATTGAAAAACATCATGTTATTCATATACCAGAAATGTTTGAAGCTACTGACTGAATAAAAGGAGCTGGCATCTCACTCTCTTTGAATCTTCTTTACCATACTAAGAGGAGCAGGAAATAGCAAAAAATTTCAGAATTGCACCTTGCAATGCGGAGAAATTACTGTTTGTGCATTTACAATATTCATTGATTTTTGCCATTGAAAAACGTCCAGAAATGATTGAAGCTACTGACTGAATGAAAGGAGCTGGCATCTCACTCTCTTTGAATCTTCTTTATCATGCTAAGAGGAGCAGGAAAAAGCAAAAAATTTCAGAACTGCACCTTGCAATGCGGAGAAATTACAGTTTGTGCATTTACAATATTCATTGATTTTTGCCATTGAAAAACGTCCAGAAATGATTGAAGCTACTGACTGAATGAAAGGAGCTGGCATCTCACTCTCTTTGAATCTTCTTTATCATGCTAAGAGGAGCAGGAAAAAGCAAAAAATTTCAGACTTGCACCTTGCAATGCGGAGAAATTACTGTTTGTGCATTTACAATATTCATTGATTTTTGCCATTGAAAAACATCATGTTATTCATATACCAGAAATGTTTGAAGCTACTGACTGAATGAAAGGAGCTGGAATCTCACTCTCTTTGAATCTTCTTTACCATGCTAAGAGGAGCAGGAAAAAGCAAAAAATTTCAGAATTGCACCTTGCAATGCGGAGAAATTACTGTTTGTGCATTTACAATATTCATTGATTTTTGCCATTGAAAAACGTCCAGAAATGATTGAAGCTACTGACTGAATGAAAGGAGCTGGCATCTCACTCTCTTTGAATCTTCTTTATCATGCTAAGAGGAGCAGGAAAAAGCAAAAAATTTCAGAATTGCACCTTGCAATGCGGAGAAATTACAGTTTGTGCATTTACAATGTTCATGGATTTTTGCCATTGAAAAACGTCCAGAAATGATTGAAGCTACTGACTGAATGAAAGGAGCTGGCATCTCACTCTCTTTGAATCTTCTTTATCATGCTAAGAGGAGCAGGAAAAAGCAAAAAATTTCAGAATTGCACCTTGCAATGCGGAGAAATTACTGTTTGTGCATTTACAATATTCATTGATTTTTGCCATTGAAAAACGTCCAGAAATGATTGAAGCTACTGACTGAATGAAAGGAGCTGGCATCTCACTCTCTTTGAATCTTCTTTATCATGCTAAGAGGAGCAGGAAAAAGCAAAAAATTTCAGAATTGCACCTTGCAATGCGGAGAAATTACTGTTTGTGCATTTACAATATTCATTGATTTTTGCCATTGAAAAACATGTTATTCATATACCAGAAATGTTTGAAGCTACTGACTGAATGAAAGGAGCTGGCATCTCACTCTCTTTGAATCTTCTTTATCATGCTAAGAGGAGCAGGAAAAAGCAAAAAATTTCAGAATTGCACCTTGCAATGCGGAGAAATTACTGTTTGTGCATTTACAATATTCATTGATTTTTGCCTTTGAAAAACGTCCAGAAATGATTGAAGCTACTGACTGAATGAAAGGAGCTGGCATCTCACTCTCTTTGAATCTTGTTTATCATGCTAAGAGGAGCAGGAAAAAGCAAAAAATTTCAGAATTGCACCTTGCAATGCGGAGAAATTACTGTTTGTGCATTTACAATATTCATTGATTTTTGCCATTGAAAAACGTCCAGAAATGATTGAAGCTACTGACTGAATGAAAGGAGCTGGCATCTCACTCTCTTTGAATCTTCTTTATCATGCTAAGAGGAGCAGGAAAAAGCAAAAAATTTCAGAATTGCACCTTGCAATGCGGAGAAATTACTGTTTGTGCATTTACAATATTCATTGATTTTTGCCATTGAAAAACGTCCAGAAATGATTGAAGCTACTGACTGAATGAAAGGAGCTGGCATCTCACTCTCTTTGAATCTTCTTTATCATGCTAAGAGGAGCAGGAAAAAGCAAAAAATTTCAGAATTGCGCCTTGCAATGCGGAGAAATTACTGTTTGTGCATTTACAAAATTCATTGATTTTTGCCATTGAAAAACATCATGTTATTCATATACCAGAAATGATTGAAGCTACTGACTGAATGAAAGGAGCTGGCATCTCACTCTCTTTGAATCTTCTTTATCATGCTAAGAGGAGCAGGAAAAAGTAAAAAATTTCAGAATTGCACCTTGCAATGCGGAGAAATTACTGTTTGTGCATTTACAATATTCATTGATTTTTGCCATTGAAAAACGTCCAGAAATGATTGAAGCTACTGACTGAATGAAAGGAGCTGGCATCTCACTCTCTTTGAATCTTCTTTATCATGCTAAGAGGAGCAGGAAAAAGCAAAAAATTTCAGAATTGCACCTTGCAATGCGGAGAAATTACTGTTTGTGCATTTACAATATTCATTGATTTTTGCGATTGAAAAACATCATGTTATTCATATACCGTAAATGATTGAAGCTACTGACTGAATGAAAGGAGCTGGCATCTCACTCTCTTTGAATCTTCTTTATCATGCTAAGAGGAGCAGGAAAAAGTAAAAAATTTCAGAATTGCATCTTGCAATGCGGAGAAATTACTGTTTGTGCATTTACAATATTCAATGATTTTTGCCATTGAAAAACGTCCAGAAATGATTGAAGCTACTGACTGAACGAAATGAGCTGGCATCTCACTCTCTTTGAATCTTCTTTATCATGCTAAGAGGAGCAGGAAAAAGCAAAAAATTTCAGAATTGCACCTTGCAATGCGGAGAAATTACTGTTTGTGCATTTACAATATTCATTGATTTTTGCCATTGAAAAACATCATGTTATTCATATACCAGAAATGTTTGAAGCTACTGACTGAATGAAAGGAGCTGGCATCTCACTCTCTTTGAATCTTCTTCATAATGCTAAGAGGAGCAGGAAAAAGCAAAAAATTTCAGAATTGCACCTTGCAATGCGGAGAAATTACTGTTTGTGCATTTACAATATTCATTGATTTTTGCCATTGAAAAACGTCCAGAAATGATTGAAGCTACTGACTGAATGAAAGGAGCTGGCATCTCACTCTCTTTGAATCTTCTTTATCATGCTATGAGGAGCAGGAAAAAGCAAAAAATTTCAGAATTGCACCTTGCAATGCGGAGAAATTACTGTTTGTGCATTTACAATATTCATTGATTTTTGCGATTGAAAAACATCATGTTATTCATATACCGTAAATGATTGAAGCTACTGACTGAATGAAAGGAGCTGGCATCTCACTCTCTTTGAATCTTCTTTATCATGCTAAGAGGAGCAGGAAAAAGTAAAAAATTTCAGAATTGCATCTTGCAATGCGGAGAAATTACTGTTTGTGCATTTACAATATTCAATGATTTTTGCCATTGAAAAACGTCCAGAAATGATTGAAGCTACTGACTGAACGAAATGAGCTGGCATCTCACTCTCTTTGAATCTTCTTTATCATGCTAAGAGGAGCAGGAAAAAGCAAAAAATTTCAGAATTGCACCTTGCAATGCGGAGAAATTACTGTTTGTGCATTTACAATATTCATTGATTTTTGCCATTGAAAAACATCATGTTATTCATATACCAGAAATGTTTGAAGCTACTGACTGAATGAAAGGAGCTGGCATCTCACTCTCTTTGAATCTTCTTCATAATGCTAAGAGGAGCAGGAAAAAGCAAAAAATTTCAGAATTGCACCTTGCAATGCGGAGAAATTACTGTTTGTGCATTTACAATATTCATTGATTTTTGCCATTGAAAAACGTCCAGAAATGATTGAAGCTACTGACTGAATGAAAGGAGCTGGCATCTCACTCTCTTTGAATCTTCTTTATCATGCTATGAGGAGCAGGAAAAAGCAAAAAATTTCAGAATTGCACCTTGCAATGCGGAGAAATTACTGTTTGTGCATTTACAATATTCATTGATTTTTGCCATTGAAAAACGTCCAGAAATGATTGAAGCTACTGACTGAATGAAAGGAGCTGGCATCTCACTCTCTTTGAATCTTCTTTATCATGCTAAGAGGAGCAGGAAAAAGCAAAAAATTTCAGAATTGCACCTTGCAATGCGGAGAAATTACTGTTTGTGCATTTACAATATTCATTGATTTTTGCCATTGAAAAACATCATGTTATTCATATACCAGAAATGTTTGAAGCTACTGACTGAATAAAAGGAGCTGGCATCTCACTCTCTTTGAATCTTCTTTACCATACTAAGAGGAGCAGGAAATAGCAAAAAATTTCAGAATTGCACCTTGCAATGCGGAGAAATTACTGTTTGTGCATTTACAATATTCATTGATTTTTGCCATTGAAAAACGTCCAGAAATGATTGAAGCTACTGACTGAATGAAAGGAGCTGGCATCTCACTCTCTTTGAATCTTCTTTATCATGCTAAGAGGAGCAGGAAAAAGCAAAAAATTTCAGACTTGCACCTTGCAATGCGGAGAAATTACTGTTTGTGCATTTACAATATTCATTGATTTTTGCCATTGAAAAACATCATGTTATTCATATACCAGAAATGTTTGAAGCTACTGACTGAATGAAAGGAGCTGGAATCTCACTCTCTTTGAATCTTCTTTACCATGCTAAGAGGAGCAGGAAAAAGCAAAAAATTTCAGAATTGCACCTTGCAATGCGGAGAAATTACTGTTTGTGCATTTACAATATTCATTGATTTTTGCCATTGAAAAACGTCCAGAAATGATTGAAGCTACTGACTGAATGAAAGGAGCTGGCATCTCACTCTCTTTGAATCTTCTTTATCATGCTAAGAGGAGCAGGAAAAAGCAAAAAATTTCAGAATTGCACCTTGCAATGCGGAGAAATTACAGTTTGTGCATTTACAATGTTCATGGATTTTTGCCATTGAAAAACGTCCAGAAATGATTGAAGCTACTGACTGAATGAAAGGAGCTGGCATCTCACTCTCTTTGAATCTTCTTTATCATGCTAAGAGGAGCAGGAAAAAGCAAAAAATTTCAGAATTGCACCTTGCAATGCGGAGAAATTACTGTTTGTGCATTTACAATATTCATTGATTTTTGCCATTGAAAAACGTCCAGAAATGATTGAAGCTACTGACTGAATGAAAGGAGCTGGCATCTCACTCTCTTTGAATCTTCTTTATCATGCTAAGAGGAGCAGGAAAAAGCAAAAAATTTCAGAATTGCACCTTGCAATGCGGAGAAATTACTGTTTGTGCATTTACAATATTCATTGATTTTTGCCATTGAAAAACGTCCAGAAATGATTGAAGCTACTGACTGAATGAAAGGAGCTGGCATCTCACTCTCTTTGAATCTTCTTTATCATGCTAAGAGGAGCAGGAAAAAGCAAAAAATTTCAGAATTGCACCTTGCAATGCGGAGAAATTACTGTTTGTGCATTTACAATATTCATTGATTTTTGCCTTTGAAAAACGTCCAGAAATGATTGAAGCTACTGACTGAATGAAAGGAGCTGGCATCTCACTCTCTTTGAATCTTGTTTATCATGCTAAGAGGAGCAGGAAAAAGCAAAAAATTTCAGAATTGCACCTTGCAATGCGGAGAAATTACTGTTTGTGCATTTACAATATTCATTGATTTTTGCCATTGAAAAACGTCCAGAAATGATTGAAGCTACTGACTGAATGAAAGGAGCTGGCATCTCACTCTCTTTGAATCTTCTTTATCATGCTAAGAGGAGCAGGAAAAAGCAAAAAATTTCAGAATTGCACCTTGCAATGCGGAGAAATTACTGTTTGTGCATTTACAATATTCATTGATTTTTGCCATTGAAAAACGTCCAGAAATGATTGAAGCTACTGACTGAATGAAAGGAGCTGGCATCTCACTCTCTTTGAATCTTCTTTATCATGCTAAGAGGAGCAGGAAAAAGCAAAAAATTTCAGAATTGCGCCTTGCAATGCGGAGAAATTACTGTTTGTGCATTTACAAAATTCATTGATTTTTGCCATTGAAAAACATCATGTTATTCATATACCAGAAATGATTGAAGCTACTGACTGAATGAAAGGAGCTGGCATCTCACTCTCTTTGAATCTTCTTTATCATGCTAAGAGGAGCAGGAAAAAGTAAAAAATTTCAGAATTGCACCTTGCAATGCGGAGAAATTACTGTTTGTGCATTTACAATATTCATTGATTTTTGCCATTGAAAAACGTCCAGAAATGATTGAAGCTACTGACTGAATGAAAGGAGCTGGCATCTCACTCTCTTTGAATCTTCTTTATCATGCTAAGAGGAGCAGGAAAAAGCAAAAAATTTCAGAATTGCACCTTGCAATGCGGAGAAATTACTGTTTGTGCATTTACAATATTCATTGATTTTTGCCATTGAAAAACATCATGTTATTCATATACCAGAAATGTTTGAAGCTACTTACTGAATGAAAGGAGCTGACATCTCACTCTCTTTGAATCTTCTTTATCATGCTAAGAGGAGCAGGAAAAAGCAAAAAATTTCAGAATTGCACCTTGCAATGCGGAGAAATTACTGTTTGTGCATTTACAATATTCATTGATTTTTGCCATTGAAAAACGTCCAGAAATGATTGAAGCTACTGACTGAATGAAAGGAGCTGGCATCTCACTCTCTCTGAAACTTCTTTATCATGCTAAGAGGAGCAGGAAAAAGCAAAAAATTTCAGAATTGCACCTTGCAATGCGGAGAAATTACTGTTTGTGCATTTACAATATTCATTGATTTTTGCCATTGAAAAACGTCCAGAAATGATTGAAGCTACTGACTGAATGAAAGGAGCTGGCATCTCACTCTCTTTGAATCTTCTTTATCATGCTAAGAGGAGCAGGAAAAAGCAAAAAATTTCAGAATTGCACCTTGCAATGCGGAGAAATTACAGTTTGTGCATTTACAATATTCATTGATTTTTGCCATTGAAAAACGTCCAGAAATGATTGAAGCTACTGACTGAATGAAAGGAGCTGGCATCTCACTCTCTTTGAATCTTCTTTATCATGCTAAGAGGAGCAGGAAAAAGCAAAAAATTTCAGAATTGCACCTTGCAATGCGGAGAAATTACTGTTTGTGCATTTACAATATTCATTGATTTTTGCCATTGAAAAACGTCCAGAAATGATTGAAGCTACTGACTGAATGAAAGGAGCTGGCATCTCACTCTCTTTGAATCTTCTTTATCATGCTAAGAGTAGCAGGAAAAAGCAAAAAATTTCAAAATTGCACCTTGCAATGCGGAGAAATTACTGTTTGTGCATTTACAATATTCATTGATTTTTGCCATTGAAAAACATGTTATTCATATACCAGAAATGTTTGAAGCTCCTGACTGAATGAAAGGAGCTGGCACCTCACTCTCTTTGAATCTTCTTTATCATGCTAAGAGGAGCAGGAAAAAGCAAAAAATTTCAGAATTGCACCTTGCAATGCGGAGAAATTACTGTTTGTGCATTTACAATATTCATTGATTTTTGCCATTGAAAAACGTCCAGAAATGATTGAAGCTACTGACTGAATGAAAGGAGCTGGCATCTCACTCTCTCTGAATCTTCTTTATCATGCTAAGAGGAGCAGGAAAAAGCAAAAAATTTCAGAATTGCACCTTGCAATGCGGAGAAATTACTGTTTGTGCATTTACAATATTCATTGATTTTTGCCATTGAAAAATGTCCAGAAATGATTGAAGCTACTGACTGAATGAAAGGAGCTGGCATCTCACTCTCTTTGAATCTTCTTTATCATGCTAAGAGGAGCAGGAAAAAGCAAAAAATTTCAGAATTGCACCTTGCAATGTGGAGAAATTACTGTTTGTGCATTTACAATATTCATTGATTTTTGCCATTGAAAAACGTCCAGAAATGATTGAAGCTACTGACTGAATGAAAGGAGCTGGCATCTCACTCTCTTTGAATCTTCTTTATCATGCTAAGAGGAGCAGGAAAAAGCAAAAAATTTCAGAATTGCACCTTGCAATGCGGAGAAATTACTGTTTGTGCATTTACAATATTCATTGATTTTTGCGATTGAAAAACATCATGTTATTCATATACCAGAAATGATTGAAGCTACTGACTGAATGAAAGGAGCTGGCATCTCACTCTCTTTGAATCTTCTTTATCATGCTAAGAGGAGCAGGAAAAAGTAAAAAATTTCAGAATTGCACCTTGCAATGCGGAGAAATTACTGTTTGTGCATTTACAATATTCAATGATTTTTGCCATTGAAAAACGTCCAGAAATGATTGAAGCTACTGACTGAATGAAAGGAGCTGGCATCTCACTCTCTTTGAATCTTGTTTATCATGCTAAGAGGAGCACGAAAAAGCAAAAAATTTCAGAATTGCACCTTGCAATGCGGAGAAATTACTGTTTGTGCATTTACAATATTCATTGATTTTTGCCATTGAAAAACGTCCAGAAATGATTGAAGCTACTGACTGAATGAAAGGAGCTGGCATCTCACTCTCTTTGAATCTTCTTTATCATGCTAAGAGGAGCAGGAAAAAGCAAAAAATTTCAGAATTGCACCTTGCAATGCGGAGAAATTACTGTTTGTGCATTTACTATATTCATTGATTTTTGCCATTGAAAAACATCGTTATTCATATACCAGAAATGATTGAAGCTACTGACTGAATGAAAGAGCTGGCATCTCACTCTCTTTGAATCTTCTTTATCATGCTAAGAGGAGCAGGAAAAAGTAAAAAATTTCAGAATTGCACCTTGCAATGCGGAGAAATTACTGTTTGTGCATTTACAATATTCATTGATTTTTGCCATTGAAAAACATCATGTTATTCATATACCAGAAATGATTGAAGCTACTGACTGAATGAAAGGAGCTGGCATCTCACTCTCTTTGAATCTTCTTTATCATGCTAAGAGGAGCAGGAAAAAGTAAAAAATTTCAGAATTGCACCTTGCAATGCAGAGAAATTAATGTTTGTGCATTTACAATATTCAATGATTTTTGCCATTGAAAAACGTCCAGAAATGATTGAAGCTACTGACTGAACGAAAGGAGCTGGCATCTCGCTCTCTTTAAATCTTCTTTATCATGCAAAGAGGAGCAGGAAAAAGCAAAAAATTTCAGAATTGCACCTTGCAATGCGGAGAAATCACTGTTTGTGCATTTAAAATATTCATTGATTTTTGCCATTGAAAAACATCATGTTATTCATATACCAGAAATGTTTGAAGCTACTGACTGAATGAAAGGAGCTGGCATCTCACTCTCTTTGAATCTTCTTTATCATGCTAAGAGGAGCAGGAAAAAGCAAAAAATTTCAGAATTGCACCTTGCAATGCGGAGAAATTACTGTTTGTGCATTTACAATATTCATTGATTTTTGCCATTGAAAAACGTCCAGAAATGATTGAAGCTACTGACTGAATGAAAGGAGCTGGCATCTCACTCTCTTTGAATCTTCTTTATCATGCTAAGAGGAGCAGGAAAAAGCAAAAAATTTCAGAATTGCACCTTGCAATGCGGAGAAATTACTGTTTGTGCATTTACAATATTAATTGATTTTTGCCATTGAAAATCATCATGTTATTCATATACCAGAAATGTTTGAAGCTACTGACTGAATGAAAGGAGCTGGCATCTCACTCTCTTTGAATCTTCTTTATCATGCTAAGAGGAGCAGGAAAAAGCAAAAAATTTCAGAATTGCACCTTGCAATGCGGATAAATTACTGTTTGTGCATTTACAATATTCATTGATTTTTGCCATTGAAAAACATCATGTTATTCATATACCAGAAATGATTGAAGCTACTGACTGAATGAAAGAGCTGGCATCTCACTCTCTTTGAATCTTCTTTATCATGCTAAGAGGAGCAGGAAAAAGTAAAAAATTTCAGAATTGCACCTTGCAATGTGGAGAAATTACTGTTTGTGCATTTACAATATTCATTGATTTTTGCCATTGAAAAACATCATGTTATTCATATACCAGAAATGATTGAAGCTACTGACTGAATGAAAGGAGCTGGCATCTCACTCTCTTTGAATCTTCTTTATCATGCTAAGAGGAGCAGGAAAAAGTAAAAAATTTCAGAATTGCACCTTGCAATGCGGAGAAATTAATGTTTGTGCATTTACAATATTCAATGATTTTTGCCATTGAAAAACGTCCAGAAATGATTGAAGCTACTGACTGAACGAAAGGAGCTGGCATCTCACTCTCTTTAAATCTTCTTTATCATGCAAAGAGGAGCAGGAAAAAGCAAAAAATTTCAGAATTGCACCTTGCAATGCGGAGAAATCACTGTTTGTGCATTTAAAATATTCATTGATTTTTGCCATTGAAAAACATCATGTTATTCATATACCAGAAATGTTTGAAGCTACTGACTGAATGAAAGGAGCTGGCATCTCACTCTCTTTGAATCTTCTTTATCATGCTAAGAGGAGCAGGAAAAAGCAAAAAATTTCAGAATTGCACCTTGCAATGCGGAGAAATTACTGTTTGTGCATTTACAATTCATTGATTTTTGCCATTGAAAAACGTCCAGAAATGATTGAAGCTACTGACTGAATGAAAGGAGCTGGCATCTCACTCTCTTTGAATCTTCTTTATCATGCTAAGAGGAGCAGGAAAAAGCAAAAAATTTCAGAATTGCACCTTGCAATGTGGAGAAATTACTGTTTGTGCATTTACAAAATTCATTGATTTTTGCCATTGAAAAACATCATGTTATTCATATACCAGAAATGATTGAAGCTACTGACTGAATGAAAGGAGCTGGCATCTCACTCTCTTTGAATCTTCTTTATCATGCTAAGAGGAGCAGGAAAAAGCAAAAAATTTCAGAATTGCACCTTGCAATGCGGAGAAATTACTGTTTGTGCATTTACAATATTCATTGATTTTTGCCATTGAAAATCATCATGTTATTCATATACCAGAAATGTTTGAAGCTACTGACTGAATGAAAGGAGATGGCATCTCACTCTCTTTGAATCTTCTTGATCATGCTAAGAGGAGCAGGAAAAAGCAAAAAATTTCAGAATTGCACCTTGCAATGCGGATAAATTACTGTTTGTGCATTTACAATATTCATTGATTTTTGCCATTGAAAAACATCATGTTATTCATATACCAGAAATGATTGAAGCTACTGACTGAATGAAAGGAGCTGGCATCTCACTCTCTTTGAATCTTCTTTATCATGCTAAGAGCAGCAGGAAAAAGCAAAAAATTTCAGAATTGCACCTTGCAATGCGGAGAAATTACTGTTTGTGCATTTACAATATTCATTGATTTTTGCCATTGAAAAACATCATGTTATTCATATACCAGAAATGATTGAAGCTACTGACTGAATGAAAGTAGCTGGCATCTCACTCTCTTTGAATCGTCTTTATCATACTAAGAGGAGCAGGAAAAAGCAAAAAATTTCAGAATTGCACCTTGCAATGCGGAGAAATTACTGTTTGTGCATTTACAATATTCATTGATTTTTGCAATTGAAAAACGTCCAGAAATGATTGAAGCTACTGACTGAATGAAAGGAGCTGGCATCTCACTCTCTTTGAATCTTCTTTATCATGCTAAGAGGAGCAGGAAAAAGCAAAAAATTTCAGAATTGCACCTTGCAATGCGGAGAAATTACTGTTTGTGCATTTACAATATTCATTGATTTTTGCCATTGAAAAACATCATGTTATTCATATACCAGAAATGTTTGAAGCTACTGACTGAATGAAAGGAGCTGGCATCTCACTCTCTTTGAATCTTCTTTATCGTGCTAAGAGGAGCAGGAAAAAGCAAAAAATTTCAGAATTGCACCTTGCAATGCGGAGAAATTACTGTTTGTGCATTTACAATATTCATTGATTTTTGCCTTTGAAAAACGTCCAGAAATGATTGAAGCTACTGACTGAATGAAAGGAGCTGGCATCTCACTCTCTTTGAATCTTGTTTATCATGCTAAGAGGAGCAGGAAAAAGCAAAAAATTTCAGAATTGCACCTTGCAATGCGGAGAAATTACTGTTTGTGCATTTACAATATTCATTGATTTTTGCCATTGAAAAACGTCCAGAAATGATTGAAGCTACTGACTGAATGAAAGGAGCTGGCATCTCACTCTCTTTGAATCTTCTTTATCATGCTAAGAGGAGCAGGAAAAAGCAAAAAATTTCAGAATTGCACCTTGCAATGCGGAGAAATTACTGTTTGTGCATTTACAATATTCATTGATTTTTGCCATTGAAAAACATCATGTTATTCATATACCAGAAATGTTTGAAGCTACTGACTGAATGAAAGGAGCTGGCATCTCACTCTCTTTGAATCTTTTTATCATGCTAAGAGGAGCAGGAAAAAGCAAAAAATTTCAGACTTGCACCTTGCAATGCGGAGAAATTACTGTTTGTGCATTTACAATATTCATTGATTTTTGCCATTGAAAAACATCATGTTATTCATATACCAGAAATGTTTGAAGCTACTGACTGAATAAAAGGAGCTGGCATCTCACTCTCTTTGAATCTTCTTTACCATACTAAGAGGAGCAGGAAATAGCAAAAAATTTCAGAATTGCACCTTGCAATGCGGAGAAATTACTGTTTGTGCATTTACAATATTCATTGATTTTTGCCATTGAAAAACGTCCAGAAATGATTGAAGCTACTGACTGAATGAAAGGAGCTGGCATCTCACTCTCTTTGAATCTTCTTTATCATGCTAAGAGGAGCAGGAAAAAGCAAAAAATTTCAGAACTGCACCTTGCAATGCGGAGAAATTACAGTTTGTGCATTTACAATATTCATTGATTTTTGCCATTGAAAAACGTCCAGAAATGATTGAAGCTACTGACTGAATGAAAGGAGCTGGCATCTCACTCTCTTTGAATCTTCTTTATCATGCTAAGAGGAGCAGGAAAAAGCAAAAAATTTCAGACTTGCACCTTGCAATGCGGAGAAATTACTGTTTGTGCATTTACAATATTCATTGATTTTTGCCATTGAAAAACATCATGTTATTCATATACCAGAAATGTTTGAAGCTACTGACTGAATGAAAGGAGCTGGAATCTCACTCTCTTTGAATCTTCTTTACCATGCTAAGAGGAGCAGGAAAAAGCAAAAAATTTCAGAATTGCACCTTGCAATGCGGAGAAATTACTGTTTGTGCATTTACAATATTCATTGATTTTTGCCATTGAAAAACGTCCAGAAATGATTGAAGCTACTGACTGAATGAAAGGAGCTGGCATCTCACTCTCTTTGAATCTTCTTTATCATGCTAAGAGGAGCAGGAAAAAGCAAAAAATTTCAGAATTGCACCTTGCAATGCGGAGAAATTACAGTTTGTGCATTTACAATGTTCATGGATTTTTGCCATTGAAAAACGTCCAGAAATGATTGAAGCTACTGACTGAATGAAAGGAGCTGGCATCTCACTCTCTTTGAATCTTCTTTATCATGCTAAGAGGAGCAGGAAAAAGCAAAAAATTTCAGAATTGCACCTTGCAATGCGGAGAAATTACTGTTTGTGCATTTACAATATTCATTGATTTTTGCCATTGAAAAACGTCCAGAAATGATTGAAGCTACTGACTGAATGAAAGGAGCTGGCATCTCACTCTCTTTGAATCTTCTTTATCATGCTAAGAGGAGCAGGAAAAAGCAAAAAATTTCAGAATTGCACCTTGCAATGCGGAGAAATTACTGTTTGTGCATTTACAATATTCATTGATTTTTGCCATTGAAAAACATGTTATTCATATACCAGAAATGTTTGAAGCTACTGACTGAATGAAAGGAGCTGGCATCTCACTCTCTTTGAATCTTCTTTATCATGCTAAGAGGAGCAGGAAAAAGCAAAAAATTTCAGAATTGCACCTTGCAATGCGGAGAAATTACTGTTTGTGCATTTACAATATTCATTGATTTTTGCCTTTGAAAAACGTCCAGAAATGATTGAAGCTACTGACTGAATGAAAGGAGCTGGCATCTCACTCTCTTTGAATCTTGTTTATCATGCTAAGAGGAGCAGGAAAAAGCAAAAAATTTCAGAATTGCACCTTGCAATGCGGAGAAATTACTGTTTGTGCATTTACAATATTCATTGATTTTTGCCATTGAAAAACGTCCAGAAATGATTGAAGCTACTGACTGAATGAAAGGAGCTGGCATCTCACTCTCTTTGAATCTTCTTTATCATGCTAAGAGGAGCAGGAAAAAGCAAAAAATTTCAGAATTGCACCTTGCAATGCGGAGAAATTACTGTTTGTGCATTTACAATATTCATTGATTTTTGCCATTGAAAAACGTCCAGAAATGATTGAAGCTACTGACTGAATGAAAGGAGCTGGCATCTCACTCTCTTTGAATCTTCTTTATCATGCTAAGAGGAGCAGGAAAAAGCAAAAAATTTCAGAATTGCGCCTTGCAATGCGGAGAAATTACTGTTTGTGCATTTACAAAATTCATTGATTTTTGCCATTGAAAAACATCATGTTATTCATATACCAGAAATGATTGAAGCTACTGACTGAATGAAAGGAGCTGGCATCTCACTCTCTTTGAATCTTCTTTATCATGCTAAGAGGAGCAGGAAAAAGTAAAAAATTTCAGAATTGCACCTTGCAATGCGGAGAAATTACTGTTTGTGCATTTACAATATTCATTGATTTTTGCCATTGAAAAACGTCCAGAAATGATTGAAGCTACTGACTGAATGAAAGGAGCTGGCATCTCACTCTCTTTGAATCTTCTTTATCATGCTAAGAGGAGCAGGAAAAAGCAAAAAATTTCAGAATTGCACCTTGCAATGCGGAGAAATTACTGTTTGTGCATTTACAATATTCATTGATTTTTGCGATTGAAAAACATCATGTTATTCATATACCGTAAATGATTGAAGCTACTGACTGAATGAAAGGAGCTGGCATCTCACTCTCTTTGAATCTTCTTTATCATGCTAAGAGGAGCAGGAAAAAGTAAAAAATTTCAGAATTGCATCTTGCAATGCGGAGAAATTACTGTTTGTGCATTTACAATATTCAATGATTTTTGCCATTGAAAAACGTCCAGAAATGATTGAAGCTACTGACTGAACGAAATGAGCTGGCATCTCACTCTCTTTGAATCTTCTTTATCATGCTAAGAGGAGCAGGAAAAAGCAAAAAATTTCAGAATTGCACCTTGCAATGCGGAGAAATTACTGTTTGTGCATTTACAATATTCATTGATTTTTGCCATTGAAAAACATCATGTTATTCATATACCAGAAATGTTTGAAGCTACTGACTGAATGAAAGGAGCTGGCATCTCACTCTCTTTGAATCTTCTTCATAATGCTAAGAGGAGCAGGAAAAAGCAAAAAATTTCAGAATTGCACCTTGCAATGCGGAGAAATTACTGTTTGTGCATTTACAATATTCATTGATTTTTGCCATTGAAAAACGTCCAGAAATGATTGAAGCTACTGACTGAATGAAAGGAGCTGGCATCTCACTCTCTTTGAATCTTCTTTATCATGCTATGAGGAGCAGGAAAAAGCAAAAAATTTCAGAATTGCACCTTGCAATGCGGAGAAATTACTGTTTGTGCATTTACAATATTCATTGATTTTTGCGATTGAAAAACATCATGTTATTCATATACCGTAAATGATTGAAGCTACTGACTGAATGAAAGGAGCTGGCATCTCACTCTCTTTGAATCTTCTTTATCATGCTAAGAGGAGCAGGAAAAAGTAAAAAATTTCAGAATTGCATCTTGCAATGCGGAGAAATTACTGTTTGTGCATTTACAATATTCAATGATTTTTGCCATTGAAAAACGTCCAGAAATGATTGAAGCTACTGACTGAACGAAATGAGCTGGCATCTCACTCTCTTTGAATCTTCTTTATCATGCTAAGAGGAGCAGGAAAAAGCAAAAAATTTCAGAATTGCACCTTGCAATGCGGAGAAATTACTGTTTGTGCATTTACAATATTCATTGATTTTTGCCATTGAAAAACATCATGTTATTCATATACCAGAAATGTTTGAAGCTACTGACTGAATGAAAGGAGCTGGCATCTCACTCTCTTTGAATCTTCTTCATAATGCTAAGAGGAGCAGGAAAAAGCAAAAAATTTCAGAATTGCACCTTGCAATGCGGAGAAATTACTGTTTGTGCATTTACAATATTCATTGATTTTTGCCATTGAAAAACGTCCAGAAATGATTGAAGCTACTGACTGAATGAAAGGAGCTGGCATCTCACTCTCTTTGAATCTTCTTTATCATGCTATGAGGAGCAGGAAAAAGCAAAAAATTTCAGAATTGCACCTTGCAATGCGGAGAAATTACTGTTTGTGCATTTACAATATTCATTGATTTTTGCGATTGAAAAACATCATGTTATTCATATACCGTAAATGATTGAAGCTACTGACTGAATGAAAGGAGCTGGCATCTCACTCTCTTTGAATCTTCTTTATCATGCTAAGAGGAGCAGGAAAAAGTAAAAAATTTCAGAATTGCATCTTGCAATGCGGAGAAATTACTGTTTGTGCATTTACAATATTCAATGATTTTTGCCATTGAAAAACGTCCAGAAATGATTGAAGCTACTGACTGAACGAAATGAGCTGGCATCTCACTCTCTTTGAATCTTCTTTATCATGCTAAGAGGAGCAGGAAAAAGCAAAAAATTTCAGAATTGCACCTTGCAATGCGGAGAAATTACTGTTTGTGCATTTACAATATTCATTGATTTTTGCCATTGAAAAACATCATGTTATTCATATACCAGAAATGTTTGAAGCTACTGACTGAATGAAAGGAGCTGGCATCTCACTCTCTTTGAATCTTCTTCATAATGCTAAGAGGAGCAGGAAAAAGCAAAAAATTTCAGAATTGCACCTTGCAATGCGGAGAAATTACTGTTTGTGCATTTACAATATTCATTGATTTTTGCCATTGAAAAACGTCCAGAAATGATTGAAGCTACTGACTGAATGAAAGGAGCTGGCATCTCACTCTCTTTGAATCTTCTTTATCATGCTATGAGGAGCAGGAAAAAGCAAAAAATTTCAGAATTGCACCTTGCAATGCGGAGAAATTACTGTTTGTGCATTTACAATATTCATTGATTTTTGCGATTGAAAAACATCATGTTATTCATATACCGTAAATGATTGAAGCTACTGACTGAATGAAAGGAGCTGGCATCTCACTCTCTTTGAATCTTCTTTATCATGCTAAGAGGAGCAGGAAAAAGTAAAAAATTTCAGAATTGCATCTTGCAATGCGGAGAAATTACTGTTTGTGCATTTACAATATTCAATGATTTTTGCCATTGAAAAACGTCCAGAAATGATTGAAGCTACTGACTGAACGAAATGAGCTGGCATCTCACTCTCTTTGAATCTTCTTTATCATGCTAAGAGGAGCAGGAAAAAGCAAAAAATTTCAGAATTGCACCTTGCAATGCGGAGAAATTACTGTTTGTGCATTTACAATATTCATTGATTTTTGCCATTGAAAAACATCATGTTATTCATATACCAGAAATGTTTGAAGCTACTGACTGAATGAAAGGAGCTGGCATCTCACTCTCTTTGAATCTTCTTCATAATGCTAAGAGGAGCAGGAAAAAGCAAAAAATTTCAGAATTGCACCTTGCAATGCGGAGAAATTACTGTTTGTGCATTTACAATATTCATTGATTTTTGCCATTGAAAAACGTCCAGAAATGATTGAAGCTACTGACAGAATGAAAGGAGCTGGCATCTCACTCTCTTTGAATCTTCTTTATCATGCTATGAGGAGCAGGAAAAAGCAAAAAATTTCAGAATTGCACCTTGCAATGCGGAGAAATTACTGTTTGTGCATTTACAATATTCATTGATTTTTGCCATTGAAAAACGTCCAGAAATGATTGAAGCTACTGACTGAATGAAAGGAGCTGGCATCTCACTCTCTTTGAATCTTCTTTATCATGCTAAGAGGAGCAGGAAAAAGCAAAAAATTTCAGAATTGCACCTTGCAATGCGGAGAAATTACTGTTTGTGCATTTACAATATTCATTGATTTTTGCCATTGAAAAACATCATGTTATTCATATACCAGAAATGTTTGAAGCTACTGACTGAATAAAAGGAGCTGGCATCTCACTCTCTTTGAATCTTCTTTACCATACTAAGAGGAGCAGGAAATAGCAAAAAATTTCAGAATTGCACCTTGCAATGCGGAGAAATTACTGTTTGTGCATTTACAATATTCATTGATTTTTGCCATTGAAAAACGTCCAGAAATGATTGAAGCTACTGACTGAATGAAAGGAGCTGGCATCTCACTCTCTTTGAATCTTCTTTATCATGCTAAGAGGAGCAGGAAAAAGCAAAAAATTTCAGACTTGCACCTTGCAATGCGGAGAAATTACTGTTTGTGCATTTACAATATTCATTGATTTTTGCCATTGAAAAACATCATGTTATTCATATACCAGAAATGTTTGAAGCTACTGACTGAATGAAAGGAGCTGGAATCTCACTCTCTTTGAATCTTCTTTACCATGCTAAGAGGAGCAGGAAAAAGCAAAAAATTTCAGAATTGCACCTTGCAATGCGGAGAAATTACTGTTTGTGCATTTACAATATTCATTGATTTTTGCCATTGAAAAACGTCCAGAAATGATTGAAGCTACTGACTGAATGAAAGGAGCTGGCATCTCACTCTCTTTGAATCTTCTTTATCATGCTAAGAGGAGCAGGAAAAAGCAAAAAATTTCAGAATTGCACCTTGCAATGCGGAGAAATTACAGTTTGTGCATTTACAATGTTCATGGATTTTTGCCATTGAAAAACGTCCAGAAATGATTGAAGCTACTGACTGAATGAAAGGAGCTGGCATCTCACTCTCTTTGAATCTTCTTTATCATGCTAAGAGGAGCAGGAAAAAGCAAAAAATTTCAGAATTGCACCTTGCAATGCGGAGAAATTACTGTTTGTGCATTTACAATATTCATTGATTTTTGCCATTGAAAAACGTCCAGAAATGATTGAAGCTACTGACTGAATGAAAGGAGCTGGCATCTCACTCTCTTTGAATCTTCTTTATCATGCTAAGAGGAGCAGGAAAAAGCAAAAAATTTCAGAATTGCACCTTGCAATGCGGAGAAATTACTGTTTGTGCATTTACAATATTCATTGATTTTTGCCATTGAAAAACGTCCAGAAATGATTGAAGCTACTGACTGAATGAAAGGAGCTGGCATCTCACTCTCTTTGAATCTTCTTTATCATGCTAAGAGGAGCAGGAAAAAGCAAAAAATTTCAGAATTGCACCTTGCAATGCGGAGAAATTACTGTTTGTGCATTTACAATATTCATTGATTTTTGCCTTTGAAAAACGTCCAGAAATGATTGAAGCTACTGACTGAATGAAAGGAGCTGGCATCTCACTCTCTTTGAATCTTGTTTATCATGCTAAGAGGAGCAGGAAAAAGCAAAAAATTTCAGAATTGCACCTTGCAATGCGGAGAAATTACTGTTTGTGCATTTACAATATTCATTGATTTTTGCCATTGAAAAACGTCCAGAAATGATTGAAGCTACTGACTGAATGAAAGGAGCTGGCATCTCACTCTCTTTGAATCTTCTTTATCATGCTAAGAGGAGCAGGAAAAAGCAAAAAATTTCAGAATTGCACCTTGCAATGCGGAGAAATTACTGTTTGTGCATTTACAATATTCATTGATTTTTGCCATTGAAAAACGTCCAGAAATGATTGAAGCTACTGACTGAATGAAAGGAGCTGGCATCTCACTCTCTTTGAATCTTCTTTATCATGCTAAGAGGAGCAGGAAAAAGCAAAAAATTTCAGAATTGCGCCTTGCAATGCGGAGAAATTACTGTTTGTGCATTTACAAAATTCATTGATTTTTGCCATTGAAAAACATCATGTTATTCATATACCAGAAATGATTGAAGCTACTGACTGAATGAAAGGAGCTGGCATCTCACTCTCTTTGAATCTTCTTTATCATGCTAAGAGGAGCAGGAAAAAGTAAAAAATTTCAGAATTGCACCTTGCAATGCGGAGAAATTACTGTTTGTGCATTTACAATATTCATTGATTTTTGCCATTGAAAAACGTCCAGAAATGATTGAAGCTACTGACTGAATGAAAGGAGCTGGCATCTCACTCTCTTTGAATCTTCTTTATCATGCTAAGAGGAGCAGGAAAAAGCAAAAAATTTCAGAATTGCACCTTGCAATGCGGAGAAATTACTGTTTGTGCATTTACAATATTCATTGATTTTTGCCATTGAAAAACATCATGTTATTCATATACCAGAAATGTTTGAAGCTACTTACTGAATGAAAGGAGCTGACATCTCACTCTCTTTGAATCTTCTTTATCATGCTAAGAGGAGCAGGAAAAAGCAAAAAATTTCAGAATTGCACCTTGCAATGCGGAGAAATTACTGTTTGTGCATTTACAATATTCATTGATTTTTGCCATTGAAAAACGTCCAGAAATGATTGAAGCTACTGACTGAATGAAAGGAGCTGGCATCTCACTCTCTCTGAAACTTCTTTATCATGCTAAGAGGAGCAGGAAAAAGCAAAAAATTTCAGAATTGCACCTTGCAATGCGGAGAAATTACTGTTTGTGCATTTACAATATTCATTGATTTTTGCCATTGAAAAACGTCCAGAAATGATTGAAGCTACTGACTGAATGAAAGGAGCTGGCATCTCACTCTCTTTGAATCTTCTTTATCATGCTAAGAGGAGCAGGAAAAAGCAAAAAATTTCAGAATTGCACCTTGCAATGCGGAGAAATTACAGTTTGTGCATTTACAATATTCATTGATTTTTGCCATTGAAAAACGTCCAGAAATGATTGAAGCTACTGACTGAATGAAAGGAGCTGGCATCTCACTCTCTTTGAATCTTCTTTATCATGCTAAGAGGAGCAGGAAAAAGCAAAAAATTTCAGAATTGCACCTTGCAATGCGGAGAAATTACTGTTTGTGCATTTACAATATTCATTGATTTTTGCCATTGAAAAACGTCCAGAAATGATTGAAGCTACTGACTGAATGAAAGGAGCTGGCATCTCACTCTCTTTGAATCTTCTTTATCATGCTAAGAGTAGCAGGAAAAAGCAAAAAATTTCAAAATTGCACCTTGCAATGCGGAGAAATTACTGTTTGTGCATTTACAATATTCATTGATTTTTGCCATTGAAAAACATGTTATTCATATACCAGAAATGTTTGAAGCTCCTGACTGAATGAAAGGAGCTGGCACCTCACTCTCTTTGAATCTTCTTTATCATGCTAAGAGGAGCAGGAAAAAGCAAAAAATTTCAGAATTGCACCTTGCAATGCGGAGAAATTACTGTTTGTGCATTTACAATATTCATTGATTTTTGCCATTGAAAAACGTCCAGAAATGATTGAAGCTACTGACTGAATGAAAGGAGCTGGCATCTCACTCTCTCTGAATCTTCTTTATCATGCTAAGAGGAGCAGGAAAAAGCAAAAAATTTCAGAATTGCACCTTGCAATGCGGAGAAATTACTGTTTGTGCATTTACAATATTCATTGATTTTTGCCATTGAAAAATGTCCAGAAATGATTGAAGCTACTGACTGAATGAAAGGAGCTGGCATCTCACTCTCTTTGAATCTTCTTTATCATGCTAAGAGGAGCAGGAAAAAGCAAAAAATTTCAGAATTGCACCTTGCAATGTGGAGAAATTACTGTTTGTGCATTTACAATATTCATTGATTTTTGCCATTGAAAAACGTCCAGAAATGATTGAAGCTACTGACTGAATGAAAGGAGCTGGCATCTCACTCTCTTTGAATCTTCTTTATCATGCTAAGAGGAGCAGGAAAAAGCAAAAAATTTCAGAATTGCACCTTGCAATGCGGAGAAATTACTGTTTGTGCATTTACAATATTCATTGATTTTTGCGATTGAAAAACATCATGTTATTCATATACCAGAAATGATTGAAGCTACTGACTGAATGAAAGGAGCTGGCATCTCACTCTCTTTGAATCTTCTTTATCATGCTAAGAGGAGCAGGAAAAAGTAAAAAATTTCAGAATTGCACCTTGCAATGCGGAGAAATTACTGTTTGTGCATTTACAATATTCAATGATTTTTGCCATTGAAAAACGTCCAGAAATGATTGAAGCTACTGACTGAATGAAAGGAGCTGGCATCTCACTCTCTTTGAATCTTGTTTATCATGCTAAGAGGAGCACGAAAAAGCAAAAAATTTCAGAATTGCACCTTGCAATGCGGAGAAATTACTGTTTGTGCATTTACAATATTCATTGATTTTTGCCATTGAAAAACGTCCAGAAATGATTGAAGCTACTGACTGAATGAAAGGAGCTGGCATCTCACTCTCTTTGAATCTTCTTTATCATGCTAAGAGGAGCAGGAAAAAGCAAAAAATTTCAGAATTGCACCTTGCAATGCGGAGAAATTACTGTTTGTGCATTTACTATATTCATTGATTTTTGCCATTGAAAAACATCGTTATTCATATACCAGAAATGATTGAAGCTACTGACTGAATGAAAGAGCTGGCATCTCACTCTCTTTGAATCTTCTTTATCATGCTAAGAGGAGCAGGAAAAAGTAAAAAATTTCAGAATTGCACCTTGCAATGCGGAGAAATTACTGTTTGTGCATTTACAATATTCATTGATTTTTGCCATTGAAAAACATCATGTTATTCATATACCAGAAATGATTGAAGCTACTGACTGAATGAAAGGAGCTGGCATCTCACTCTCTTTGAATCTTCTTTATCATGCTAAGAGGAGCAGGAAAAAGTAAAAAATTTCAGAATTGCACCTTGCAATGCAGAGAAATTAATGTTTGTGCATTTACAATATTCAATGATTTTTGCCATTGAAAAACGTCCAGAAATGATTGAAGCTACTGACTGAACGAAAGGAGCTGGCATCTCGCTCTCTTTAAATCTTCTTTATCATGCAAAGAGGAGCAGGAAAAAGCAAAAAATTTCAGAATTGCACCTTGCAATGCGGAGAAATCACTGTTTGTGCATTTAAAATATTCATTGATTTTTGCCATTGAAAAACATCATGTTATTCATATACCAGAAATGTTTGAAGCTACTGACTGAATGAAAGGAGCTGGCATCTCACTCTCTTTGAATCTTCTTTATCATGCTAAGAGGAGCAGGAAAAAGCAAAAAATTTCAGAATTGCACCTTGCAATGCGGAGAAATTACTGTTTGTGCATTTACAATTCATTGATTTTTGCCATTGAAAAACGTCCAGAAATGATTGAAGCTACTGACTGAATGAAAGGAGCTGGCATCTCACTCTCTTTGAATCTTCTTTATCATGCTAAGAGGAGCAGGAAAAAGCAAAAAAATTCAGAATTGCACCTTGCAATGCGGAGAAATTACTGTTTGTGCATTTACAAAATTCATTGATTTTTGCCATTGAAAAACATCATGTTATTCATATACCAGAAATGATTGAAGCTACTGACTGAATGAAAGGAGCTGGCATCTCACTCTCTTTGAATCTTCTTTATCATGCTAAGAGGAGCAGGAAAAAGCAAAAAATTTCAGAATTGCACCTTGCAATGCGGAGAAATTACTGTTTGTGCATTTACAATATTCATTGATTTTTGCCATTGAAAAACGTCCAGAAATGATTGAAGCTACTGACTGAATGAAAGGAGCTGGCATCTCACTCTCTTTGAATCTTCTTTATCATGCTAAGAGGAGCAGGAAAAAGCAAAAAATTTCAGAATTGCACCTTGCAATGCGGAGAAATTACTGTTTGTGCATTTACAATATTAATTGATTTTTGCCATTGAAAATCATCATGTTATTCATATACCAGAAATGTTTGAAGCTACTGACTGAATGAAAGGAGCTGGCATCTCACTCTCTTTGAATCTTCTTTATCATGCTAAGAGGA
>NW_027370443.1:0-35925 GCF_046119375.1 Phyllobates terribilis | reverse complement strand
AAAAAATTTCAGAATTGCACCTTGCAATGTGGAGATATTACTGTTTGTGCATTTACAATATTCATTGATTTTTGCCATTGAAAAACATGTTTTTCATATACCAGAAATGTTTGAAGCTACTGACTGAATGAAAGGAGCTGGCATCTCACTCTCTTTGAATCTTCTTTATCATGCTAGGATTAGCAGGAAAAAGCTAAAAATTTCAGAATTGCACCTTGCAATGTGGAGATATTACTGTTTGTGCATTTACAATATTCATTGATTTTTGCCATTGAAAAACATGTTTTTCATATACCAGAAATGTTTGAAGCTACTGACTGAATGAAAGGAGCTGGCATCTCACTCTTTGAATCTTCTTTATCATGCTAGGATTAACAGGAAAAAGCAAAAAATTTCAGAATTGCACCTTGCAATGTGGAGATATTACTGTTTGTGCATTTACAATATTCATTGATTTTTGCCATTGAAAAACATGTTTTTCATATACCAGAAATGTTTGAAGCTACTGACTGAATGAAAGGAGCTGGCATCTCACTCTCTTTGAATCTTCTTTATCATGCTAGGATTAACAGGAAAAAGCTAAAAATTTCAGAATTGCACCGTGCAATGTGGAGATATTACTGTTTGTGCATTTACAATATTCATTGATTTTTGCCATTGAAAAACATGTTTTTCATATACCAGAAATGTTTGAAGCTACTGACTGAATGAAAGGAGCTGGCATCTCACTCTCTTTGAATCTTCTTTATCATGCTAGGATTAGCAGGAAAAAGCTAAAAATTTCAGAATTGCACCTTGCAATGTGGAGATATTACTGTTTGTGCATTTACAATATTCATTGATTTTTGCCATTGAAAAACATGTTTTTCATATACCAGAAATGTTTGAAGCTACTGACTGAATGAAAGGAGCTGGCATCTCACTCTTTGAATCTTCTTTATCATGCTAGGATTAACAGGAAAAAGCAAAAAATTTCAGAATTGCACCTTGCAATGTGGAGATATTACTGTTTGTGCATTTACAATATTCATTGATTTTTGCCATTGAAAAACATGTTTTTCATATACCAGAAATGTTTGAAGCTACTGACTGAATGAAAGGAGCTGGCATCTCACTCTCTTTGAATCTTCTTTATCATGCTAGGATTAACAGGAAAAAGCTAAAAATTTCAGAATTGCACCGTGCAATGTGGAGATATTACTGTTTGTGCATTTACAATATTCATTGATTTTTGCCATTGAAAAACATGTTTTTCATATACCAGAAATGTTTGAAGCTACTGACTGAATGAAAGGAGCTGGCATCTCACTCTCTTTGAATCTTCTTTATCATGCTAGGATTAGCAGGAAAAAGCAAAAAATTTCAGAATTGCACCTTGCAATGTGGAGATATTACTGTTTGTGCATTTACAATATTCATTGATTTTTGCCATTGAAAAACATGTTTTTCATATACCAGAAATGTTTGAAGCTACTGACTGAATGAAAGGAGCTGGCATCTCACTCTCTTTGAATCTTCTTTATCATGCTAGGATTAACAGGAAAAAGCTAAAAATTTCAGAATTGCACCGTGCAATGTGGAGATATTACTGTTTGTGCATTTATAATATTCATTGATTTTTGCCATTGAAAAACATGTTTTTCATATACCAGAAATGTTTGAAGCTACTGACTGAATGAAAGGAGCTGGCATCTCACTCTCTTTGAATCTTCTTTATCATGCTAGGATTAGCAGGAAAAAGCAAAAAATTTCAGAATTGCACCTTGCAATGTGGAGATATTACTGTTTGTGCATTTACAATATTCATTGATTTTTGCCATTGAAAAACATGTTTTTCATATACCAGAAATGTTTGAAGCTACTGACTGAATGAAAGGAGCTGGCATCTCACTCTTTGAATCTTCTTTATCATGCTAGGATTAACAGGAAAAAGCAAAAAATTTCAGAATTGCACCTTGCAATGTGGAGATATTACTGTTTGTGCATTTACAATATTCATTGATTTTTGCCATTGAAAAACATGTTTTTCATATACCAGAAATGTTTGAAGCTACTGACTGAATGAAAGGAGCTGGCATCTCACTCTCTTTGAATCTTCTTTATCATGCTAGGATTAACAGGAAAAAGCTAAAAATTTCAGAATTGCACCGTGCAATGTGGAGATATTACTGTTTGTGCATTTACAATATTCATTGATTTTTGCCATTGAAAAACATGTTTTTCATATACCAGAAATGTTTGAAGCTACTGACTGAATGAAAGGAGCTGGCATCTCACTCTCTTTGAATCTTCTTTATCATGCTAGGATTAGCAGGAAAAAGCAAAAAATTTCAGAATTGCACCTTGCAATGTGGAGATATTACTGTTTGTGCATTTACAATATTCATTGATTTTTGCCATTGAAAAACATGTTTTTCATATACCAGAAATGTTTGAAGCTACTGACTGAATGAAAGGAGCTGGCATCTCACTCTCTTTGAATCTTCTTTATCATGCTAGGATTAACAGGAAAAAGCTAAAAATTTCAGAATTGCACCGTGCAATGTGGAGATATTACTGTTTGTGCATTTACAATATTCATTGATTTTTGCCATTGAAAAACATGTTTTTCATATACCAGAAATGTTTGAAGCTACTGACTGAATGAAAGGAGCTGGCATCTCACTCTCTTTGAATCTTCTTTATCATGCTAGGATTAGCAGGAAAAAGCAAAAAATTTCAGAATTGCACCTTGCAATGTGGAGATATTACTGTTTGTGCATTTACAATATTCATTGATTTTTGCCATTGAAAAACATGTTTTTCATATACCAGAAATGTTTGAAGCTACTGACTGAATGAAAGGAGCTGGCATCTCACTCTCTTTGAATCTTCTTTATCATGCTAGGATTAACAGGAAAAAGCAAAAAATTTCAGAATTGCACCTTGCAATGTGGAGATATTACTGTTTGTGCATTTACAATATTCATTGATTTTTGCCATTGAAAAACATGTTTTTCATATACCAGAAATGTTTGAAGCTACTGACTGAATGAAAGGAGCTGGCATCTCACTCTCTTTGAATCTTCTTTATCATGCTAGGATTAACAGGAAAAAGCTAAAAATTTCAGAATTGCACCGTGCAATGTGGAGATATTACTGTTTGTGCATTTACAATATTCATTGATTTTTGCCATTGAAAAACATGTTTTTCATATACCAGAAATGTTTGAAGCTACTGACTGAATGAAAGGAGCTGGCATCTCACTCTCTTTGAATCTTCTTTATCATGCTAGGATTAGCAGGAAAAAGCAAAAAATTTCAGAATTGCACCTTGCAATGTGGAGATATTACTGTTTGTGCATTTACAATATTCATTGATTTTTGCCATTGAAAAACGTTTTTCATATACCAGAAATGTTTGAAGCTACTGACTGAATGAAAGGAGCTGGCATCTCACTCTCTTTGAATCTTCTTTATCATGCTAGGATTAACAGGAAAAAGCTAAAAATTTCAGAATTGCACCTTGCAATGTGGAGATATTACTGTTTGTGCATTTACAATATTCATTGATTTTTGCCATTGAAAAACATGTTTTTCATATACCAGAAATGTTTGAAGCTACTGACTGAATGAAAGGAGCTGGCATCTCACTCTCTTTGAATCTTCTTTATCATGCTAGGATTAGCAGGAAAAAGCAAAAAATTTCAGAATTGCACCTTGCAATGTGGAGATATTACTGTTTGTGCATTTACAATATTCATTGATTTTTGCCATTGAAAAACATGTTTTTCATATACCAGAAATGTTTGAAGCTACTGACTGAATGAAAGGAGCTGGCATCTCACTCTCTTTGAATCTTCTTTATCATGCTAGGATTAACAGGAAAAAGCTAAAAATTTCAGAATTGCACCGTGCAATGTGGAGATATTACTGTTTGTGCATTTACAATATTCATTGATTTTTGCCATTGAAAAACATGTTTTTCATATACCAGAAATGTTTGAAGCTACTGACTGAATGAAAGGAGCTGGCATCTCACTCTCTTTGAATCTTCTTTATCATGCTAGGATTAGCAGGAAAAAGCAAAAAATTTCAGAATTGCACCTTGCAATGTGGAGATATTACTGTTTGTGCATTTACAATATTCATTGATTTTTGCCATTGAAAAACATGTTTTTCATATACCAGAAATGTTTGAAGCTACTGACTGAATGAAAGGAGCTGGCATCTCACTCTCTTTGAATCTTCTTTATCATGCTAGGATTAACAGGAAAAAGCTAAAAATTTCAGAATTGCACCGTGCAATGTGGAGATATTACTGTTTGTGCATTTACAATATTCATTGATTTTTGCCATTGAAAAACATGTTTTTCATATACCAGAAATGTTTGAAGCTACTGACTGAATGAAAGGAGCTGGCATCTCACTCTCTTTGAATCTTCTTTATCATGCTAGGATTAGCAGGAAAAAGCAAAAAATTTCAGAATTGCACCTTGCAATGTGGAGATATTACTGTTTGTGCATTTACAATATTCATTGATTTTTGCCATTGAAAAACATGTTTTTCATATACCAGAAATGTTTGAAGCTACTGACTGAATGAAAGGAGCTGGCATCTCACTCTCTTTGAATCTTCTTTATCATGCTAGGATTAACAGGAAAAAGCTAAAAATTTCAGAATTGCACCGTGCAATGTGGAGATATTACTGTTTGTGCATTTACAATATTCATTGATTTTTGCCATTGAAAAACATGTTTTTCATATACCAGAAATGTTTGAAGCTACTGACTGAATGAAAGGAGCTGGCATCTCACTCTCTTTGAATCTTCTTTATCATGCTAGGATTAGCAGGAAAAAGCAAAAAATTTCAGAATTGCACCTTGCAATGTGGAGATATTACTGTTTGTGCATTTACAATATTCATTGATTTTTGCCATTGAAAAACATGTTTTTCATATACCAGAAATGTTTGAAGCTACTGACTGAATGAAAGGAGCTGGCATCTCACTCTCTTTGAATCTTCTTTATCATGCTAGGATTAACAGGAAAAAGCAAAAAATTTCAGAATTGCACCTTGCAATGTGGAGATATTACTGTTTGTGCATTTACAATATTCATTGATTTTTGCCATTGAAAAACATGTTTTTCATATACCAGAAATGTTTGAAGCTACTGACTGAATGAAAGGAGCTGGCATCTCACTCTCTTTGAATCTTCTTTATCATGCTAGGATTAACAGGAAAAAGCTAAAAATTTCAGAATTGCACCGTGCAATGTGGAGATATTACTGTTTGTGCATTTACAATATTCATTGATTTTTGCCATTGAAAAACATGTTTTTCATATACCAGAAATGTTTGAAGCTACTGACTGAATGAAAGGAGCTGGCATCTCACTCTCTTTGAATCTTCTTTATCATGCTAGGATTAGCAGGAAAAAGCAAAAAATTTCAGAATTGCACCTTGCAATGTGGAGATAATACTGTTTGTGCATTTACAATATTCATTGATTTTTGCCATTGAAAAACATGTTTTTCATATACCAGAAATGTTTGAAGCTACTGACTGAATGAAAGGAGCTGGCATCTCACTCTCTTTGAATCTTCTTTATCATGCTAGGATTAACAGGAAAAAGCAAAAAATTTCAGAATTGCACCTTGCAATGTGGAGATATTACTGTTTGTGCATTTACAATATTCATTGATTTTTGCCATTGAAAAACATGTTTTTCATATACCAGAAATGTTTGAAGCTACTGACTGAATGAAAGGAGCTGGCATCTCACTCTCTTTGAATCTTCTTTATCATGCTAGGATTAGCAGGAAAAAGCAAAAAATTTCAGAATTGCACCTTGCAATGTGGAGATATTACTGTTTGTGCATTTACAATATTCATTGATTTTTGCCATTGAAAAACATGTTTTTCATATACCAGAAATGTTTGAAGCTACTGACTGAATGAAAGGAGCTGGCATCTCACTCTTTGAATCTTCTTTATCATGCTAGGATTAACAGGAAAAAGCAAAAAATTTCAGAATTGCACCTTGCAATGTGGAGATATTACTGTTTGTGCATTTACAATATTCATTGATTTTTGCCATTGAAAAACATGTTTTTCATATACCAGAAATGTTTGAAGCTACTGACTGAATGAAAGGAGCTGGCATCTCACTCTCTTTGAATCTTCTTTATCATGCTAGGATTAACAGGAAAAAGCTAAAAATTTCAGAATTGCACCGTGCAATGTGGAGATATTACTGTTTGTGCATTTACAATATTCATTGATTTTTGCCATTGAAAAACATGTTTTTCATATACCAGAAATGTTTGAAGCTACTGACTGAATGAAAGGAGCTGGCATCTCACTCTCTTTGAATCTTCTTTATCATGCTAGGATTAGCAGGAAAAAGCAAAAAATTTCAGAATTGCACCTTGCAATGTGGAGATATTACTGTTTGTGCATTTACAATATTCATTGATTTTTGCCATTGAAAAACATGTTTTTCATATACCAGAAATGTTTGAAGCTACTGACTGAATGAAAGGAGCTGGCATCTCACTCTCTTTGAATCTTCTTTATCATGCTAGGATTAACAGGAAAAAGCTAAAAATTTCAGAATTGCACCGTGCAATGTGGAGATATTACTGTTTGTGCATTTACAATATTCATTGATTTTTGCCATTGAAAAACATGTTTTTCATATACCAGAAATGTTTGAAGCTACTGACTGAATGAAAGGAGCTGGCATCTCACTCTCTTTGAATCTTCTTTATCATGCTAGGATTAGCAGGAAAAAGCAAAAAATTTCAGAATTGCACCTTGCAATGTGGAGATATTACTGTTTGTGCATTTACAATATTCATTGATTTTTGCCATTGAAAAACATGTTTTTCATATACCAGAAATGTTTGAAGCTACTGACTGAATGAAAGGAGCTGGCATCTCACTCTCTTTGAATCTTCTTTATCATGCTAGGATTAACAGGAAAAAGCAAAAAATTTCAGAATTGCACCTTGCAATGTGGAGATATTACTGTTTGTGCATTTACAATATTCATTGATTTTTGCCATTGAAAAACATGTTTTTCATATACCAGAAATGTTTGAAGCTACTGACTGAATGAAAGGAGCTGGCATCTCACTCTCTTTGAATCTTCTTTATCATGCTAGGATTAACAGGAAAAAGCTAAAAATTTCAGAATTGCACCGTGCAATGTGGAGATATTACTGTTTGTGCATTTACAATATTCATTGATTTTTGCCATTGAAAAACATGTTTTTCATATACCAGAAATGTTTGAAGCTACTGACTGAATGAAAGGAGCTGGCATCTCACTCTCTTTGAATCTTCTTTATCATGCTAGGATTAGCAGGAAAAAGCAAAAAATTTCAGAATTGCACCTTGCAATGTGGAGATATTACTGTTTGTGCATTTACAATATTCATTGATTTTTGCCATTGAAAAACGTTTTTCATATACCAGAAATGTTTGAAGCTACTGACTGAATGAAAGGAGCTGGCATCTCACTCTCTTTGAATCTTCTTTATCATGCTAGGATTAACAGGAAAAAGCTAAAAATTTCAGAATTGCACCGTGCAATGTGGAGATATTACTGTTTGTGCATTTACAATATTCATTGATTTTTGCCATTGAAAAACATGTTTTTCATATACCAGAAATGTTTGAAGCTACTGACTGAATGAAAGGAGCTGGCATCTCACTCTCTTTGAATCTTCTTTATCATGCTAGGATTAGCAGGAAAAAGCAAAAAATTTCAGAATTGCACCTTGCAATGTGGAGATATTACTGTTTGTGCATTTACAATATTCATTGATTTTTGCCATTGTTTTTCATATACCAGAAATGTTTGAAGCTACTGACTGAATGAAAGGAGCTGGCATCTCACTCTCTTTGAATCTTCTTTATCATGCTAGGATTAACAGGAAAAAGCAAAAAATTTCAGAATTGCACCTTGCAATGTGGAGATATTACTGTTTGTGCATTTACAATATTCATTGATTTTTGCCATTGAAAAACATGTTTTTCATATACCAGAAATGTTTGAAGCTACTGACTGAATGAAAGGAGCTGGCATCTCACTCTCTTTGAATCTTCTTTATCATGCTAGGATTAACAGGAAAAAGCTAAAAATTTCAGAATTGCACCGTGCAATGTGGAGATATTACTGTTTGTGCATTTACAATATTCATTGATTTTTGCCATTGAAAAACATGTTTTTCATATACCAGAAATGTTTGAAGCTACTGACTGAATGAAAGGAGCTGGCATCTCACTCTCTTTGAATCTTCTTTATCATGCTAGGATTAGCAGGAAAAAGCAAAAAATTTCAGAATTGCACCTTGCAATGTGGAGATATTACTGTTTGTGCATTTACAATATTCATTGATTTTTGCCATTGAAAAACGTTTTTCATATACCAGAAATGTTTGAAGCTACTGACTGAATGAAAGGAGCTGGCATCTCACTCTCTTTGAATCTTCTTTATCATGCTAGGATTAACAGGAAAAAGCTAAAAATTTCAGAATTGCACCGTGCAATGTGGAGATATTACTGTTTGTGCATTTACAATATTCATTGATTTTTGCCATTGAAAAACATGTTTTTCATATACCAGAAATGTTTGAAGCTACTGACTGAATGAAAGGAGCTGGCATCTCACTCTCTTTGAATCTTCTTTATCATGCTAGGATTAGCAGGAAAAAGCAAAAAATTTCAGAATTGCACCTTGCAATGTGGAGATATTACTGTTTGTGCATTTACAATATTCATTGATTTTTGCCATTGAAAAACGTTTTTCATATACCAGAAATGTTTGAAGCTACTGACTGAATGAAAGGAGCTGGCATCTCACTCTCTTTGAATCTTCTTTATCATGCTAGGATTAACAGGAAAAAGCTAAAAATTTCAGAATTGCACCGTGCAATGTGGAGATATTACTGTTTGTGCATTTACAATATTCATTGATTTTTGCCATTGAAAAACATGTTTTTCATATACCAGAAATGTTTGAAGCTACTGACTGAATGAAAGGAGCTGGCATCTCACTCTCTTTGAATCTTCTTTATCATGCTAGGATTAGCAGGAAAAAGCAAAAAATTTCAGAATTGCACCTTGCAATGTGGAGATATTACTGTTTGTGCATTTACAATATTCATTGATTTTTGCCATTGAAAAACATGTTTTTCATATACCAGAAATGTTTGAAGCTACTGACTGAATGAAAGGAGCTGGCATCTCACTCTCTTTGAATCTTCTTTATCATGCTAGGATTAACAGGAAAAAGCAAAAAATTTCAGAATTGCACCTTGCAATGTGGAGATATTACTGTTTGTGCATTTACAATATTCATTGATTTTTGCCATTGAAAAACATGTTTTTCATATACCAGAAATGTTTGAAGCTACTGACTGAATGAAAGGAGCTGGCATCTCACTCTCTTTGAATCTTCTTTATCATGCTAGGATTAACAGGAAAAAGCTAAAAATTTCAGAATTGCACCTTGCAATGTGGAGATATTACTGTTTGTGCATTTACAATATTCATTGATTTTTGCCATTGAAAAACATGTTTTTCATATACCAGAAATGTTTGAAGCTACTGACTGAATGAAAGGAGCTGGCATCTCACTCTCTTTGAATCTTCTTTATCATGCTAGGATTAGCAGGAAAAAGCAAAAAATTTCAGAATTGCACCTTGCAATGTGGAGATATTACTGTTTGTGCATTTACAATATTCATTGATTTTTGCCATTGAAAAACATGTTTTTCATATACCAGAAATGTTTGAAGCTACTGACTGAATGAAAGGAGCTGGCATCTCACTCTCTTTGAATCTTCTTTATCATGCTAGGATTAACAGGAAAAAGCTAAAAATTTCAGAATTGCACCGTGCAATGTGGAGATATTACTGTTTGTGCATTTACAATATTCATTGATTTTTGCCATTGAAAAACATGTTTTTCATATACCAGAAATGTTTGAAGCTACTGACTGAATGAAAGGAGCTGGCATCTCACTCTCTTTGAATCTTCTTTATCATGCTAGGATTAGCAGGAAAAAGCAAAAAATTTCAGAATTGCACCTTGCAATGTGGAGATATTACTGTTTGTGCATTTACAATATTCATTGATTTTTGCCATTGAAAAACATGTTTTTCATATACCAGAAATGTTTGAAGCTACTGACTGAATGAAAGGAGCTGGCATCTCACTCTCTTTGAATCTTCTTTATCATGCTAGGATTAACAGGAAAAAGCTAAAAATTTCAGAATTGCACCGTGCAATGTGGAGATATTACTGTTTGTGCATTTACAATATTCATTGATTTTTGCCATTGAAAAACATGTTTTTCATATACCAGAAATGTTTGAAGATACTGACTGAATGAAAGGAGCTGGCATCTCACTCTCTTTGAATCTTCTTTATCATGCTAGGATTAGCAGGAAAAAGCAAAAAATTTCAGAATTGCACCTTGCAATGTGGAGATATTACTGTTTGTGCATTTACAATATTCATTGATTTTTGCCATTGTTTTTCATATACCAGAAATGTTTGAAGCTACTGACTGAATGAAAGGAGCTGGCATCTCACTCTCTTTGAATCTTCTTTATCATGCTAGGATTAACAGGAAAAAGCAAAAAATTTCAGAATTGCACCTTGCAATGTGGAGATATTACTGTTTGTGCATTTACAATATTCATTGATTTTTGCCATTGAAAAACATGTTTTTCATATACCAGAAATGTTTGAAGCTACTGACTGAATGAAAGGAGCTGGCATCTCACTCTCTTTGAATCTTCTTTATCATGCTAGGATTAACAGGAAAAAGCTAAAAATTTCAGAATTGCACCGTGCAATGTGGAGATATTACTGTTTGTGCATTTACAATATTCATTGATTTTTGCCATTGAAAAACATGTTTTTCATATACCAGAAATGTTTGAAGCTACTGACTGAATGAAAGGAGCTGGCATCTCACTCTCTTTGAATCTTCTTTATCATGCTAGGATTAGCAGGAAAAAGCAAAAAATTTCAGAATTGCACCTTGCAATGTGGAGATATTACTGTTTGTGCATTTACAATATTCATTGATTTTTGCCATTGAAAAACATGTTTTTCATATACCAGAAATGTTTGAAGCTACTGACTGAATGAAAGGAGCTGGCATCTCACTCTCTTTGAATCTTCTTTATCATGCTAGGATTAGCAGGAAAAAGCAAAAAATTTCAGAATTGCACCTTGCAATGTGGAGATATTACTGTTTGTGCATTTACAATATTCATTGATTTTTGCCATTGAAAAACATGTTTTTCATATACCAGAAATGTTTGAAGCTACTGACTGAATGAAAGGAGCTGGCATCTCACTCTCTTTGAATCTTCTTTATCATGCTAGGATTAACAGGAAAAAGCTAAAAATTTCAGAATTGCACCGTGCAATGTGGAGATATTACTGTTTGTGCATTTACAATATTCATTGATTTTTGCCATTGAAAAACATGTTTTTCATATACCAGAAATGTTTGAAGCTACTGACTGAATGAAAGGAGCTGGCATCTCACTCTCTTTGAATCTTCTTTATCATGCTAGGATTAGCAGGAAAAAGCAAAAAATTTCAGAATTGCACCTTGCAATGTGGAGATATTACTGTTTGTGCATTTACAATATTCATTGATTTTTGCCATTGAAAAACATGTTTTTCATATACCAGAAATGTTTGAAGCTACTGACTGAATGAAAGGAGCTGGCATCTCACTCTCTTTGAATCTTCTTTATCATGCTAGGATTAACAGGAAAAAGCTAAAAATTTCAGAATTGCACCGTGCAATGTGGAGATATTACTGTTTGTGCATTTACAATATTCATTGATTTTTGCCATTGAAAAACATGTTTTTCATATACCAGAAATGTTTGAAGATACTGACTGAATGAAAGGAGCTGGCATCTCACTCTCTTTGAATCTTCTTTATCATGCTAGGATTAGCAGGAAAAAGCAAAAAATTTCAGAATTGCACCTTGCAATGTGGAGATATTACTGTTTGTGCATTTACAATATTCATTGATTTTTGCCATTGTTTTTCATATACCAGAAATGTTTGAAGCTACTGACTGAATGAAAGGAGCTGGCATCTCACTCTCTTTGAATCTTCTTTATCATGCTAGGATTAACAGGAAAAAGCAAAAAATTTCAGAATTGCACCTTGCAATGTGGAGATATTACTGTTTGTGCATTTACAATATTCATTGATTTTTGCCATTGAAAAACATGTTTTTCATATACCAGAAATGTTTGAAGCTACTGACTGAATGAAAGGAGCTGGCATCTCACTCTCTTTGAATCTTCTTTATCATGCTAGGATTAACAGGAAAAAGCTAAAAATTTCAGAATTGCACCGTGCAATGTGGAGATATTACTGTTTGTGCATTTACAATATTCATTGATTTTTGCCATTGAAAAACATGTTTTTCATATACCAGAAATGTTTGAAGCTACTGACTGAATGAAAGGAGCTGGCATCTCACTCTCTTTGAATCTTCTTTATCATGCTAGGATTAGCAGGAAAAAGCAAAAAATTTCAGAATTGCACCTTGCAATGTGGAGATATTACTGTTTGTGCATTTACAATATTCATTGATTTTTGCCATTGAAAAACATGTTTTTCATATACCAGAAATGTTTGAAGCTACTGACTGAATGAAAGGAGCTGGCATCTCACTCTCTTTGAATCTTCTTTATCATGCTAGGATTAACAGGAAAAAGCTAAAAATTTCAGAATTGCACCTTGCAATGTGGAGATATTACTGTTTGTGCATTTACAATATTCATTGATTTTTGCCATTGAAAAACATGTTTTTCATATACCAGAAATGTTTGAAGCTACTGACTGAATGAAAGGAGCTGGCATCTCACTCTCTTTGAATCTTCTTTATCATGCTAGGATTAACAGGAAAAAGCTAAAAATTTCAGAATTGCACCGTGCAATGTGGAGATATTACTGTTTGTGCATTTACAATATTCATTGATTTTTGCCATTGAAAAACATGTTTTTCATATACCAGAAATGTTTGAAGCTACTGACTGAATGAAAGGAGCTGGCATCTCACTCTCTTTGAATCTTCTTTATCATGCTAGGATTAGCAGGAAAAAGCAAAAAATTTCAGAATTGCACCTTGCAATGTGGAGATATTACTGTTTGTGCATTTACAATATTCATTGATTTTTGCCATTGAAAAACATGTTTTTCATATACCAGAAATGTTTGAAGCTACTGACTGAATGAAAGGAGCTGGCATCTCACTCTCTTTGAATCTTCTTTATCATGCTAGGATTAACAGGAAAAAGCTAAAAATTTCAGAATTGCACCGTGCAATGTGGAGATATTACTGTTTGTGCATTTACAATATTCATTGATTTTTGCCATTGAAAAACATGTTTTTCATATACCAGAAATGTTTGAAGCTACTGACTGAATGAAAGGAGCTGGCATCTCACTCTCTTTGAATCTTCTTTATCATGCTAGGATTAGCAGGAAAAAGCAAAAAATTTCAGAATTGCACCTTGCAATGTGGAGATATTACTGTTTGTGCATTTACAATATTCATTGATTTTTGCCATTGAAAAACATGTTTTTCATATACCAGAAATGTTTGAAGCTACTGACTGAATGAAAGGAGCTGGCATCTCACTCTCTTTGAATCTTCTTTATCATGCTAGGATTAACAGGAAAAAGCTAAAAATTTCAGAATTGCACCGTGCAATGTGGAGATATTACTGTTTGTGCATTTACAATATTCATTGATTTTTGCCATTGAAAAACATGTTTTTCATATACCAGAAATGTTTGAAGCTACTGACTGAATGAAAGGAGCTGGCATCTCACTCTCTTTGAATCTTCTTTATCATGCTAGGATTAGCAGGAAAAAGCAAAAAATTTCAGAATTGCACCTTGCAATGTGGAGATATTACTGTTTGTGCATTTACAATATTCATTGATTTTTGCCATTGAAAAACATGTTTTTCATATACCAGAAATGTTTGAAGCTACTGACTGAATGAAAGGAGCTGGCATCTCACTCTCTTTGAATCTTCTTTATCATGCTAGGATTAACAGGAAAAAGCTAAAAATTTCAGAATTGCACCGTGCAATGTGGAGATATTACTGTTTGTGCATTTACAATATTCATTGATTTTTGCCATTGAAAAACATGTTTTTCATATACCAGAAATGTTTGAAGCTACTGACTGAATGAAAGGAGCTGGCATCTCACTCTCTTTGAATCTTCTTTATCATGCTAGGATTAGCAGGAAAAAGCAAAAAATTTCAGAATTGCACCTTGCAATGTGGAGATATTACTGTTTGTGCATTTACAATATTCATTGATTTTTGCCATTGAAAAACATGTTTTTCATATACCAGAAATGTTTGAAGCTACTGACTGAATGAAAGGAGCTGGCATCTCACTCTCTTTGAATCTTCTTTATCATGCTAGGATTAACAGGAAAAAGCTAAAAATTTCAGAATTGCACCGTGCAATGTGGAGATATTACTGTTTGTGCATTTACAATATTCATTGATTTTTGCCATTGAAAAACATGTTTTTCATATACCAGAAATGTTTGAAGCTACTGACTGAATGAAAGGAGCTGGCATCTCACTCTCTTTGAATCTTCTTTATCATGCTAGGATTAGCAGGAAAAAGCAAAAAATTTCAGAATTGCACCTTGCAATGTGGAGATATTACTGTTTGTGCATTTACAATATTCATTGATTTTTGCCATTGAAAAACATGTTTTTCATATACCAGAAATGTTTGAAGCTACTGACTGAATGAAAGGAGCTGGCATCTCACTCTCTTTGAATCTTCTTTATCATGCTAGGATTAACAGGAAAAAGCTAAAAATTTCAGAATTGCACCATGCAATGTGGAGATATTACTGTTTGTGCATTTACAATATTCATTGATTTTTGCCATTGAAAAACATGTTTTTCATATACCAGAAATGTTTGAAGCTACTGACTGAATGAAAGGAGCTGGCATCTCACTCTCTTTGAATCTTCTTTATCATGCTAGGATTAGCAGGAAAAAGCAAAAAATTTCAGAATTGCACCTTGCAATGTGGAGATATTACTGTTTGTGCATTTACAATATTCATTGATTTTTGCCATTGAAAAACATGTTTTTCATATACCAGAAATGTTTGAAGCTACTGACTGAATGAAAGGAGCTGGCATCTCACTCTCTTTGAATCTTCTTTATCATGCTAGGATTAACAGGAAAAAGCAAAAAATTTCAGAATTGCACCTTGCAATGTGGAGATATTACTGTTTGTGCATTTACAATATTCATTGATTTTTGCCATTGAAAAACATGTTTTTCATATACCAGAAATGTTTGAAGCTACTGACTGAATGAAAGGAGCTGGCATCTCACTCTCTTTGAATCTTCTTTATCATGCTAGGATTAACAGGAAAAAGCTAAAAATTTCAGAATTGCACCGTGCAATGTGGAGATATTACTGTTTGTGCATTTACAATATTCATTGATTTTTGCCATTGAAAAACATGTTTTTCATATACCAGAAATGTTTGAAGCTACTGACTGAATGAAAGGAGCTGGCATCTCACTCTCTTTGAATCTTCTTTATCATGCTAGGATTAGCAGGAAAAAGCAAAAAATTTCAGAATTGCACCTTGCAATGTGGAGATATTACTGTTTGTGCATTTACAATATTCATTGATTTTTGCCATTGAAAAACATGTTTTTCATATACCAGAAATGTTTGAAGCTACTGACTGAATGAAAGGAGCTGGCATCTCACTCTCTTTGAATCTTCTTTATCATGCTAGGATTAACAGGAAAAAGCAAAAAATTTCAGAATTGCACCTTGCAATGTGGAGATATTACTGTTTGTGCATTTACAATATTCATTGATTTTTGCCATTGAAAAACATGTTTTTCATATACCAGAAATGTTTGAAGCTACTGACTGAATGAAAGGAGCTGGCATCTCACTCTCTTTGAATCTTCTTTATCATGCTAGGATTAACAGGAAAAAGCTAAAAATTTCAGAATTGCACCTTGCAATGTGGAGATATTACTGTTTGTGCATTTACAATATTCATTGATTTTTGCCATTGAAAAACATGTTTTTCATATACCAGAAATGTTTGAAGCTACTGACTGAATGAAAGGAGCTGGCATCTCACTCTCTTTGAATCTTCTTTATCATGCTAGGATTAGCAGGAAAAAGCAAAAAATTTCAGAATTGCACCTTGCAATGTGGAGATATTACTGTTTGTGCATTTACAATATTCATTGATTTTTGCCATTGAAAAACATGTTTTTCATATACCAGAAATGTTTGAAGCTACTGACTGAATGAAAGGAGCTGGCATCTCACTCTCTTTGAATCTTCTTTATCATGCTAGGATTAACAGGAAAAAGCTAAAAATTTCAGAATTGCACCGTGCAATGTGGAGATATTACTGTTTGTGCATTTACAATATTCATTGATTTTTGCCATTGAAAAACATGTTTTTCATATACCAGAAATGTTTGAAGCTACTGACTGAATGAAAGGAGCTGGCATCTCACTCTCTTTGAATCTTCTTTATCATGCTAGGATTAGCAGGAAAAAGCAAAAAATTTCAGAATTGCACCTTGCAATGTGGAGATATTACTGTTTGTGCATTTACAATATTCATTGATTTTTGCCATTGAAAAACATGTTTTTCATATACCAGAAATGTTTGAAGCTACTGACTGAATGAAAGGAGCTGGCATCTCACTCTCTTTGAATCTTCTTTATCATGCTAGGATTAACAGGAAAAAGCTAAAAATTTCAGAATTGCACCGTGCAATGTGGAGATATTACTGTTTGTGCATTTACAATATTCATTGATTTTTGCCATTGAAAAACATGTTTTTCATATACCAGAAATGTTTGAAGATACTGACTGAATGAAAGGAGCTGGCATCTCACTCTCTTTGAATCTTCTTTATCATGCTAGGATTAGCAGGAAAAAGCAAAAAAATTCAGAATTGCACCTTGCAATGTGGAGATATTACTGTTTGTGCATTTACAATATTCATTGATTTTTGCCATTGTTTTTCATATACCAGAAATGTTTGAAGCTACTGACTGAATGAAAGGAGCTGGCATCTCACTCTCTTTGAATCTTCTTTATCATGCTAGGATTAACAGGAAAAAGCAAAAAATTTCAGAATTGCACCTTGCAATGTGGAGATATTACTGTTTGTGCATTTACAATATTCATTGATTTTTGCCATTGAAAAACATGTTTTTCATATACCAGAAATGTTTGAAGCTACTGACTGAATGAAAGGAGCTGGCATCTCTCTCTCTTTGAATCTTCTTTATCATGCTAGGATTAACAGGAAAAAGCTAAAAATTTCAGAATTGCACCGTGCAATGTGGAGATATTACTGTTTGTGCATTTACAATATTCATTGATTTTTGCCATTGAAAAACATGTTTTTCATATACCAGAAATGTTTGAAGCTACTGACTGAATGAAAGGAGCTGGCATCTCACTCTCTTTGAATCTTCTTTATCATGCTAGGATTAGCAGGAAAAAGCAAAAAATTTCAGAATTGCACCTTGCAATGTGGAGATATTACTGTTTGTGCATTTACAATATTCATTGATTTTTGCCATTGAAAAACATGTTTTTCATATACCAGAAATGTTTGAAGCTACTGACTGAATGAAAGGAGCTGGCATCTCACTCTCTTTGAATCTTCTTTATCATGCTAGGATTAACAGGAAAAAGCTAAAAATTTCAGAATTGCACCTTGCAATGTGGAGATATTACTGTTTGTGCATTTACAATATTCATTGATTTTTGCCATTGAAAAACATGTTTTTCATATACCAGAAATGTTTGAAGCTACTGACTGAATGAAAGGAGCTGGCATCTCACTCTCTTTGAATCTTCTTTATCATGCTAGGATTAACAGGAAAAAGCTAAAAATTTCAGAATTGCACCGTGCAATGTGGAGATATTACTGTTTGTGCATTTACAATATTCATTGATTTTTGCCATTGAAAAACATGTTTTTCATATACCAGAAATGTTTGAAGCTACTGACTGAATGAAAGGAGCTGGCATCTCACTCTCTTTGAATCTTCTTTATCATGCTAGGATTAGCAGGAAAAAGCAAAAAATTTCAGAATTGCACCTTGCAATGTGGAGATATTACTGTTTGTGCATTTACAATATTCATTGATTTTTGCCATTGAAAAACATGTTTTTCATATACCAGAAATGTTTGAAGCTACTGACTGAATGAAAGGAGCTGGCATCTCACTCTCTTTGAATCTTCTTTATCATGCTAGGATTAACAGGAAAAAGCTAAAAATTTCAGAATTGCACCGTGCAATGTGGAGATATTACTGTTTGTGCATTTACAATATTCATTGATTTTTGCCATTGAAAAACATGTTTTTCATATACCAGAAATGTTTGAAGCTACTGACTGAATGAAAGGAGCTGGCATCTCACTCTCTTTGAATCTTCTTTATCATGCTAGGATTAGCAGGAAAAAGCAAAAAATTTCAGAATTGCACCTTGCAATGTGGAGATATTACTGTTTGTGCATTTACAATATTCATTGATTTTTGCCATTGAAAAACATGTTTTTCATATACCAGAAATGTTTGAAGCTACTGACTGAATGAAAGGAGCTGGCATCTCACTCTCTTTGAATCTTCTTTATCATGCTAGGATTAACAGGAAAAAGCTAAAAATTTCAGAATTGCACCGTGCAATGTGGAGATATTACTGTTTGTGCATTTACAATATTCATTGATTTTTGCCATTGAAAAACATGTTTTTCATATACCAGAAATGTTTGAAGCTACTGACTGAATGAAAGGAGCTGGCATCTCACTCTCTTTGAATCTTCTTTATCATGCTAGGATTAGCAGGAAAAAGCAAAAAATTTCAGAATTGCACCTTGCAATGTGGAGATATTACTGTTTGTGCATTTACAATATTCATTGATTTTTGCCATTGAAAAACATGTTTTTCATATACCAGAAATGTTTGAAGCTACTGACTGAATGAAAGGAGCTGGCATCTCACTCTCTTTGAATCTTCTTTATCATGCTAGGATTAACAGGAAAAAGCTAAAAATTTCAGAATTGCACCGTGCAATGTGGAGATATTACTGTTTGTGCATTTACAATATTCATTGATTTTTGCCATTGAAAAACATGTTTTTCATATACCAGAAATGTTTGAAGCTACTGACTGAATGAAAGGAGCTGGCATCTCACTCTCTTTGAATCTTCTTTATCATGCTAGGATTAGCAGGAAAAAGCAAAAAATTTCAGAATTGCACCTTGCAATGTGGAGATATTACTGTTTGTGCATTTACAATATTCATTGATTTTTGCCATTGAAAAACATGTTTTTCATATACCAGAAATGTTTGAAGCTACTGACTGAATGAAAGGAGCTGGCATCTCACTCTCTTTGAATCTTCTTTATCATGCTAGGATTAACAGGAAAAAGCTAAAAATTTCAGAATTGCACCGTGCAATGTGGAGATATTACTGTTTGTGCATTTACAATATTCATTGATTTTTGCCATTGAAAAACATGTTTTTCATATACCAGAAATGTTTGAAGCTACTGACTGAATGAAAGGAGCTGGCATCTCACTCTCTTTGAATCTTCTTTATCATGCTAGGATTAGCAGGAAAAAGCAAAAAATTTCAGAATTGCACCTTGCAATGTGGAGATATTACTGTTTGTGCATTTACAATATTCATTGATTTTTGCCATTGAAAAACATGTTTTTCATATACCAGAAATGTTTGAAGCTACTGACTGAATGAAAGGAGCTGGCATCTCACTCTCTTTGAATCTTCTTTATCATGCTAGGATTAACAGGAAAAAGCTAAAAATTTCAGAATTGCACCATGCAATGTGGAGATATTACTGTTTGTGCATTTACAATATTCATTGATTTTTGCCATTGAAAAACATGTTTTTCATATACCAGAAATGTTTGAAGCTACTGACTGAATGAAAGGAGCTGGCATCTCACTCTCTTTGAATCTTCTTTATCATGCTAGGATTAGCAGGAAAAAGCAAAAAATTTCAGAATTGCACCTTGCAATGTGGAGATATTACTGTTTGTGCATTTACAATATTCATTGATTTTTGCCATTGAAAAACATGTTTTTCATATACCAGAAATGTTTGAAGCTACTGACTGAATGAAAGGAGCTGGCATCTCACTCTCTTTGAATCTTCTTTATCATGCTAGGATCAACAGGAAAAAGCAAAAAATTTCAGAATTGCACCTTGCAATGTGGAGATATTACTGTTTGTGCATTTACAATATTCATTGATTTTTGCCATTGAAAAACATGTTTTTCATATACCAGAAATGTTTGAAGCTACTGACTGAATGAAAGGAGCTGGCATCTCACTCTCTTTGAATCTTCTTTATCATGCTAGGATTAACAGGAAAAAGCTAAAAATTTCAGAATTGCACCGTGCAATGTGGAGATATTACTGTTTGTGCATTTACAATATTCATTGATTTTTGCCATTGAAAAACATGTTTTTCATATACCAGAAATGTTTGAAGCTACTGACTGAATGAAAGGAGCTGGCATCTCACTCTCTTTGAATCTTCTTTATCATGCTAGGATTAGCAGGAAAAAGCAAAAAATTTCAGAATTGCACCTTGCAATGTGGAGATATTACTGTTTGTGCATTTACAATATTCATTGATTTTTGCCATTGAAAAACATGTTTTTCATATACCAGAAATGTTTGAAGCTACTGACTGAATGAAAGGAGCTGGCATCTCACTCTCTTTGAATCTTCTTTATCATGCTAGGATTAACAGGAAAAAGCTAAAAATTTCAGAATTGCACCGTGCAATGTGGAGATATTACTGTTTGTGCATTTACAATATTCATTGATTTTTGCCATTGAAAAACATGTTTTTCATATACCAGAAATGTTTGAAGCTACTGACTGAATGAAAGGAGCTGGCATGTCACTCTCTTTGAATCTTCTTTATCATGCTAGGATTAGCAGGAAAAAGCAAAAAATTTCAGAATTGCACCTTGCAATGTGGAGATATTACTGTTTGTGCATTTACAATATTCATTGATTTTTGCCATTGAAAAACATGTTTTTCATATACCAGAAATGTTTGAAGCTACTGACTGAATGAAAGGAGCTGGCATCTCACTCTCTTTGAATCTTCTTTATCATGCTAGGATTAACAGGAAAAAGCTAAAAATTTCAGAATTGCACCGTGCAATGTGGAGATATTACTGTTTGTGCATTTACAATATTCATTGATTTTTGCCATTGAAAATCATGTTTTTCATATACCAGAAATGTTTGAAGCTACTGACTGAATGAAAGGAGCTGGCATCTCACTCTCTTTGAATCTTCTTTATCATGCTAGGATTAGCAGGAAAAAGCAAAAAATTTCAGAATTGCACCTTGCAATGTGGAGATATTACTGTTTGTGCATTTACAATATTCATTGATTTTTGCCATTGAAAAACATGTTTTTCATATACCAGAAATGTTTGAAGCTACTGACTTGAATGAAAGGAGCTGGCATCTCACTCTCTTTGAATCTTCTTTATCATGCTAGGATTAACAGGAAAAAGCAAAAAATTTCAGAATTGCACCTTGCAATGTGGAGATATTACTGTTTGTGCATTTACAATATTCATTGATTTTTGCCATTGAAAAACATGTTTTTCATATACCAGAAATGTTTGAAGCTACTGACTGAATGAAAGGAGCTGGCATCTCACTCTCTTTGAATCTTCTTTATCATGCTAGGATTAACAGGAAAAAGCTAAAAATTTCAGAATTGCACCATGCAATGTGGAGATATTACTGTTTGTGCATTTACAATATTCATTGATTTTTGCCATTGAAAAACATGTTTTTCATATACCAGAAATGTTTGAAGCTACTGACTGAATGAAAGGAGCTGGCATCTCACTCTCTTTGAATCTTCTTTATCATGCTAGGATTAGCAGGAAAAAGCAAAAAATTTCAGAATTGCACCTTGCAATGTGGAGATATTACTGTTTGTGCATTTACAATATTCATTGATTTTTGCCATTGAAAAACATGTTTTTCATATACCAGAAATGTTTGAAGCTACTGACTGAATGAAAGGAGCTGGCATCTCACTCTCTTTGAATCTTCTTTATCATGCTAGGATTAACAGGAAAAAGCAAAAAATTTCAGAATTGCACCTTGCAATGTGGAGATATTACTGTTTGTGCATTTACAATATTCATTGATTTTTGCCATTGAAAAACATGTTTTTCATATACCAGAAATGTTTGAAGCTACTGACTGAATGAAAGGAGCTGGCATCTCACTCTCTTTGAATCTTCTTTATCATGCTAGGATTAACAGGAAAAAGCTAAAAATTTCAGAATTGCACCGTGCAATGTGGAGATATTACTGTTTGTGCATTTACAATATTCATTGATTTTTGCCATTGAAAAACATGTTTTTCATATACCAGAAATGTTTGAAGCTACTGACTGAATGAAAGGAGCTGGCATCTCACTCTCTTTGAATCTTCTTTATCATGCTAGGATTAGCAGGAAAAAGCAAAAAATTTCAGAATTGCACCTTGCAATGTGGAGATATTACTGTTTGTGCATTTACAATATTCATTGATTTTTGCCATTGAAAAACATGTTTTTCATATACCAGAAATGTTTGAAGCTACTGACTGAATGAAAGGAGCTGGCATCTCACTCTCTTTGAATCTTCTTTATCATGCTAGGATTAACAGGAAAAAGCTAAAAATTTCAGAATTGCACCGTGCAATGTGGAGATATTACTGTTTGTGCATTTACAATATTCATTGATTTTTGCCATTGAAAAACATGTTTTTCATATACCAGAAATGTTTGAAGCTACTGACTGAATGAAAGGAGCTGGCATCTCACTCTCTTTGAATCTTCTTTATCATGCTAGGATTAGCAGGAAAAAGCAAAAAATTTCAGAATTGCACCTTGCAATGTGGAGATATTACTGTTTGTGCATTTACAATATTCATTGATTTTTGCCATTGAAAAACATGTTTTTCATATACCAGAAATGTTTGAAGCTACTGACTGAATGAAAGGAGCTGGCATCTCACTCTCTTTGAATCTTCTTTATCATGCTAGGATTAACAGGAAAAAGCTAAAAATTTCAGAATTGCACCGTGCAATGTGGAGATATTACTGTTTGTGCATTTACAATATTCATTGATTTTTGCCATTGAAAAACATGTTTTTCATATACCAGAAATGTTTGAAGCTACTGACTGAATGAAAGGAGCTGGCATCTCACTCTCTTTGAATCTTCTTTATCATGCTAGGATTAGCAGGAAAAAGCAAAAAATTTCAGAATTGCACCTTGCAATGTGGAGATATTACTGTTTGTGCATTTACAATATTCATTGATTTTTGCCATTGAAAAACATGTTTTTCATATACCAGAAATGTTTGAAGCTACTGACTGAATGAAAGGAGCTGGCATCTCACTCTCTTTGAATCTTCTTTATCATGCTAGGATTAACAGGAAAAAGCAAAAAATTTCAGAATTGCACCTTGCAATGTGGAGATATTACTGTTTGTGCATTTACAATATTCATTGATTTTTGCCATTGAAAAACATGTTTTTCATATACCAGAAATGTTTGAAGCTACTGACTGAATGAAAGGAGCTGGCATCTCACTCTCTTTGAATCTTCTTTATCATGCTAGGATTAACAGGAAAAAGCTAAAAATTTCAGAATTGCACCGTGCAATGTGGAGATATTACTGTTTGTGCATTTACAATATTCATTGATTTTTGCCATTGAAAAACATGTTTTTCATATACCAGAAATGTTTGAAGCTACTGACTGAATGAAAGGAGCTGGCATCTCACTCTCTTTGAATCTTCTTTATCATGCTAGGATTAGCAGGAAAAAGCAAAAAATTTCAGAATTGCACCTTGCAATGTGGAGATATTACTGTTTGTGCATTTACAATATTCATTGATTTTTGCCATTGAAAAACATGTTTTTCATATACCAGAAATGTTTGAAGCTACTGACTGAATGAAAGGAGCTGGCATCTCACTCTCTTTGAATCTTCTTTATCATGCTAGGATTAACAGGAAAAAGCTAAAAATTTCAGAATTGCACCGTGCAATGTGGAGATATTACTGTTTGTGCATTTACAATATTCATTGATTTTTGCCATTGAAAAACATGTTTTTCATATACCAGAAATGTTTGAAGCTACTGACTGAATGAAAGGAGCTGGCATCTCACTCTCTTTGAATCTTCTTTATCATGCTAGGATTAGCAGGAAAAAGCAAAAAATTTCAGAATTGCACCTTGCAATGTGGAGATATTACTGTTTGTGCATTTACAATATTCATTGATTTTTGCCATTGAAAAACATGTTTTTCATATACCAGAAATGTTTGAAGCTACTGACTGAATGAAAGGAGCTGGCATCTCACTCTCTTTGAATCTTCTTTATCATGCTAGGATTAACAGGAAAAAGCTAAAAATTTCAGAATTGCACCGTGCAATGTGGAGATATTACTGTTTGTGCATTTACAATATTCATTGATTTTTGCCATGGAAAAACATGTTTTTCATATACCAGAAATGTTTGAAGCTACTGACTGAATGAAAGGAGCTGGCATCTCACTCTCTTTGAATCTTCTTTATCATGCTAGGATTAGCAGGAAAAAGCAAAAAATTTCAGAATTGCACCTTGCAATGTGGAGATATTACTGTTTGTGCATTTACAATATTCATTGATTTTTGCCATTGAAAAACATGTTTTTCATATACCAGAAATGTTTGAAGCTACTGACTGAATGAAAGGAGCTGGCATCTCACTCTCTTTGAATCTTCTTTATCATGCTAGGATTAACAGGAAAAAGCAAAAAATTTCACAATTGCACCTTGCAATGTGGAGATATTACTGTTTGTGCATTTACAATATTCATTGATTTTTGCCATTGAAAAACATGTTTTTCATATACCAGAAATGTTTGAAGCTACTGACTGAATGAAAGGAGCTGGCATCTCACTCTCTTTGAATCTTCTTTATCATGCTAGGATTAACAGGAAAAAGCTAAAAATTTCAGAATTGCACCGTGCAATGTGGAGATATTACTGTTTGTGCATTTACAATATTCATTGATTTTTGCCATTGAAAAACATGTTTTTCATATACCAGAAATGTTTGAAGCTACTGACTGAATGAAAGGAGCTGGCATCTCACTCTCTTTGAATCTTCTTTATCATGCTAGGATTAGCAGGAAAAAGCAAAAAATTTCAGAATTGCACCTTGCAATGTGGAGATATTACTGTTTGTGCATTTACAATATTCATTGATTTTTGCCATTGAAAAACATGTTTTTCATATACCAGAAATGTTTGAAGCTACTGACTGAATGAAAGGAGCTGGCATCTCACTCTCTTTGAATCTTCTTTATCATGCTAGGATTAACAGGAAAAAGCTAAAAATTTCAGAATTGCACCGTGCAATGTGGAGATATTACTGTTTGTGCATTTACAATATTCATTGATTTTTGCCATTGAAAAACATGTTTTTCATATACCAGAAATGTTTGAAGCTACTGACTGAATGAAAGGAGCTGGCATCTCACTCTCTTTGAATCTTCTTTATCATGCTAGGATTAGCAGGAAAAAGCAAAAAAATTCAGAATTGCACCTTGCAATGTGGAGATATTACTGTTTGTGCATTTACAATATTCATTGATTTTTGCCATTGAAAAACATGTTTTTCATATACCAGAAATGTTTGAAGCTACTGACTGAATGAAAGGAGCTGGCATCTCACTCTCTTTGAATCTTCTTTATCATGCTAGGATTAACAGGAAAAAGCTAAAAATTTCAGAATTGCACCGTGCAATGTGGAGATATTACTGTTTGTGCATTTACAATATTCATTGATTTTTGCCATTGAAAAACATGTTTTTCATATACCAGAAATGTTTGAAGCTACTGACTGAATGAAAGGAGCTGGCATCTCACTCTCTTTGAATCTTCTTTATCATGCTAGGATTAGCAGGAAAAAGCAAAAAAATTCAGAATTGCACCTTGCAATGTGGAGATATTACTGTTTGTGCATTTACAATATTCATTGATTTTTGCCATTGAAAAACATGTTTTTCATATACCAGAAATGTTTGAAGCTACTGACTGAATGAAAGGAGCTGGCATCTCACTCTCTTTGAATCTTCTTTATCATGCTAGGATTAACAGGAAAAAGCTAAAAATTTCAGAATTGCACCGTGCAATGTGGAGATATTACTGTTTGTGCATTTACAATATTCATTGATTTTTGCCATTGAAAAACATGTTTTTCATATACCAGAAATGTTTGAAGCTACTGACTGAATGAAAGGAGCTGGCATCTCACTCTCTTTGAATCTTCTTTATCATGCTAGGATTAGCAGGAAAAAGCAAAAAATTTCAGAATTGCACCTTGCAATGTGGAGATATTACTGTTTGTGCATTTACAATATTCATTGATTTTTGCCATTGAAAAACATGTTTTTCATATACCAGAAATGTTTGAAGCTACTGACTGAATGAAAGGAGCTGGCATCTCACTCTCTTTGAATCTTCTTTATCATGCTAGGATTAACAGGAAAAAGCTAAAAATTTCAGAATTGCACCGTGCAATGTGGAGATATTACTGTTTGTGCATTTACAATATTCATTGATTTTTGCCATTGAAAAACATGTTTTTCATATACCAGAAATGTTTGAAGCTACTGACTGAATGAAAGGAGCTGGCATCTCACTCTCTTTGAATCTTCTTTATCATGCTAGGATTAGCAGGAAAAAGCAAAAAATTTCAGAATTGCACCTTGCAATGTGGAGATATTACTGTTTGTGCATTTACAATATTCATTGATTTTTGCCATTGAAAAACATGTTTTTCATATACCAGAAATGTTTGAAGCTACTGACTGAATGAAAGGAGCTGGCATCTCACTCTCTTTGAATCTTCTTTATCATGCTAGGATTAACAGGAAAAAGCTAAAAATTTCAGAATTGCACCGTGCAATGTGGAGATATTACTGTTTGTGCATTTACAATATTCATTGATTTTTGCCATTGAAAAACATGTTTTTCATATACCAGAAATGTTTGAAGCTACTGACTGAATGAAAGGAGCTGGCATCTCACTCTCTTTGAATCTTCTTTATCATGCTAGGATTAGCAGGAAAAAGCAAAAAATTTCAGAATTGCACCTTGCAATGTGGAGATATTACTGTTTGTGCATTTACAATATTCATTGATTTTTGCCATTGAAAAACATGTTTTTCATATACCAGAAATGTTTGAAGCTACTGACTGAATGAAAGGAGCTGGCATCTCACTCTCTTTGAATCTTCTTTATCATGCTAGGATTAACAGGAAAAAGCAAAAAATTTCAGAATTGCACCTTGCAATGTGGAGATATTACTGTTTGTGCATTTACAATATTCATTGATTTTTGCCATTGAAAAACATGTTTTTCATATACCAGAAATGTTTGAAGCTACTGACTGAATGAAAGGAGCTGGCATCTCACTCTCTTTGAATCTTCTTTATCATGCTAGGATTAACAGGAAAAAGCTAAAAATTTCAGAATTGCACCGTGCAATGTGGAGATATTACTGTTTGTGCATTTACAATATTCATTGATTTTTGCCATTGAAAAACATGTTTTTCATATACCAGAAATGTTTGAAGCTACTGACTGAATGAAAGGAGCTGGCATCTCACTCTCTTTGAATCTTCTTTATCATGCTAGGATTATCAGGAAAAAGCAAAAAATTTCAGAATTGCACCTTGCAATGTGGAGATATTACTGTTTGTGCATTTACAATATTCATTGATTTTTGCCATTGAAAAACATGTTTTTCATATACCAGAAATGTTTGAAGCTACTGACTGAATGAAAGGAGCTGGCATCTCACTCTCTTTGAATCTTCTTTATCATGCTAGGATTAACAGGAAAAAGCTAAAAATTTCAGAATTGCACCGTGCAATGTGGAGATATTACTGTTTGTGCATTTACAATATTCATTGATTTTTGCCATTGAAAAACATGTTTTTCATATACCAGATATGTTTGAAGCTACTGACTGAATGAAAGGAGCTGGCATCTCACTCTCTTTGAATCTTCTTTATCATGCTAGGATTAGCAGGAAAAAGCAAAAAATTTCAGAATTGCACCTTGCAATGTGGAGATATTACTGTTTGTGCATTTACAATATTCATTGATTTTTGCCATTGAAAAACATGTTTTTCATATACCAGAAATGTTTGAAGCTACTGACTGAATGAAAGGAGCTGGCATCTCACTCTCTTTGAATCTTCTTTATCATGCTAGGATTAACAGGAAAAAGCTAAAAATTTCAGAATTGCACCGTGCAATGTGGAGATATTACTGTTTGTGCATTTACAATATTCATTGATTTTTGCCATTGAAAAACATGTTTTTCATATACCAGAAATGTTTGAAGCTACTGACTGAATGAAAGGAGCTGGCATCTCACTCTCTTTGAATCTTCTTTATCATGCTAGGATTAGCAGGAAAAAGCAAAAAATTTCAGAATTGCACCTTGCAATGTGGAGATATTACTGTTTGTGCATTTACAATATTCATTGATTTTTGCCATTGAAAAACATGTTTTTCATATACCAGAAATGTTTGAAGCTACTGACTTGAATGAAAGGAGCTGGCATCTCACTCTCTTTGAATCTTCTTTATCATGCTAGGATTAACAGGAAAAAGCAAAAAATTTCAGAATTGCACCTTGCAATGTGGAGATATTACTGTTTGTGCATTTACAATATTCATTGATTTTTGCCATTGAAAAACATGTTTTTCATATACCAGAAATGTTTGAAGCTACTGACTGAATGAAAGGAGCTGGCATCTCACTCTCTTTGAATCTTCTTTATCATGCTAGGATTAACAGGAAAAAGCTAAAAATTTCAGAATTGCACCGTGCAATGTGGAGATATTACTGTTTGTGCATTTACAATATTCATTAATTTTTGCCATTGAAAAACATGTTTTTCATATACCAGAAATGTTTGAAGCTACTGACTGAATGAAAGGAGCTGGCATCTCACTCTCTTTGAATCTTCTTTATCATGCTAGGATTAGCAGGAAAAAGCAAAAAATTTCAGAATTGCACCTTGCAATGTGGAGATATTACTGTTTGTGCATTTACAATATTCATTGATTTTTGCCATTGAAAAACATGTTTTTCATATACCAGAAATGTTTGAAGCTACTGACTGAATGAAAGGAGCTGGCATCTCACTCTCTTTGAATCTTCTTTATCATGCTAGGATTAACAGGAAAAAGCAAAAAATTTCAGAATTGCACCTTGCAATGTGGAGATATTACTGTTTGTGCATTTACAATATTCATTGATTTTTGCCATTGAAAAACATGTTTTTCATATACCAGAAATGTTTGAAGCTACTGACTGAATGAAAGGAGCTGGCATCTCACTCTCTTTGAATCTTCTTTATCATGCTAGGATTAACAGGAAAAAGCTAAAAATTTCAGAATTGCACCGTGCAATGTGGAGATATTACTGTTTGTGCATTTACAATATTCATTGATTTTTGCCATTGAAAAACATGTTTTTCATATACCAGAAATGTTTGAAGCTACTGACTGAATGAAAGGAGCTGGCATCTCACTCTCTTTGAATCTTCTTTATCATGCTAGGATTAGCAGGAAAAAGCAAAAAATTTCAGAATTGCACCTTGCAATGTGGAGATATTACTGTTTGTGCATTTACAATATTCATTGATTTTTGCCATTGAAAAACATGTTTTTCATATACCAGAAATGTTTGAAGCTACTGACTGAATGAAAGGAGCTGGCATCTCACTCTCTTTGAATCTTCTTTATCATGCTAGGATTAACAGGAAAAAGCTAAAAATTTCAGAATTGCACCGTGCAATGTGGAGATATTACTGTTTGTGCATTTACAATATTCATTGATTTTTGCCATTGAAAAACATGTTTTTCATATACCAGAAATGTTTGAAGCTACTGACTGAATGAAAGGAGCTGGCATCTCACTCTCTTTGAATCTTCTTTATCATGCTAGGATTAGCAGGAAAAAGCAAAAAATTTCAGAATTGCACCTTGCAATGTGGAGATATTACTGTTTGTGCATTTACAATATTCATTGATTTTTGCCATTGAAAAACATGTTTTTCATATACCAGAAATGTTTGACGCTACTGACTTGAATGAAAGGAGCTGGCATCTCACTCTCTTTGAATCTTCTTTATCATGCTAGGATTAACAGGAAAAAGCAAAAAATTTCAGAATTGCACCTTGCAATGTGGAGATATTACTGTTTGTGCATTTACAATATTCATTGATTTTTGCCATTGAAAAACATGTTTTTCATATACCAGAAATGTTTGAAGCTACTGACTGAATGAAAGGAGCTGGCATCTCACTCTCTTTGAATCTTCTTTATCATGCTAGGATTAACAGGAAAAAGCTAAAAATTTCAGAATTGCACCGTGCAATGTGGAGATATTACTGTTTGTGCATTTACAATATTCATTAATTTTTGCCATTGAAAAACATGTTTTTCATATACCAGAAATGTTTGAAGCTACTGACTGAATGAAAGGAGCTGGCATCTCACTCTCTTTGAATCTTCTTTATCATGCTAGGATTAGCAGGAAAAAGCAAAAAATTTCAGAATTGCACCTTGCAATGTGGAGATATTACTGTTTGTGCATTTACAATATTCATTGATTTTTGCCATTGAAAAACATGTTTTTCATATACCAGAAATGTTTGAAGCTACTGACTGAATGAAAGGAGCTGGCATCTCACTCTCTTTGAATCTTCTTTATCATGCTAGGATTAACAGGAAAAAGCAAAAAATTTCAGAATTGCACCTTGCAATGTGGAGATATTACTGTTTGTGCATTTACAATATTCATTGATTTTTGCCATTGAAAAACATGTTTTTCATATACCAGAAATGTTTGAAGCTACTGACTGAATGAAAGGAGCTGGCATCTCACTCTCTTTGAATCTTCTTTATCATGCTAGGATTAACAGGAAAAAGCTAAAAATTTCAGAATTGCACCGTGCAATGTGGAGATATTACTGTTTGTGCATTTACAATATTCATTGATTTTTGCCATTGAAAAACATGTTTTTCATATACCAGAAATGTTTGAAGCTACTGACTGAATGAAAGGAGCTGGCATCTCACTCTCTTTGAATCTTCTTTATCATGCTAGGATTAGCAGGAAAAAGCAAAAAATTTCAGAATTGCACCTTGCAATGTGGAGATATTACTGTTTGTGCATTTACAATATTCATTGATTTTTGCCATTGAAAAACATGTTTTTCATATACCAGAAATGTTTGAAGCTACTGACTGAATGAAAGGAGCTGGCATCTCACTCTCTTTGAATCTTCTTTATCATGCTAGGATTAACAGGAAAAAGCTAAAAATTTCAGAATTGCACCGTGCAATGTGGAGATATTACTGTTTGTGCATTTACAATATTCATTGATTTTTGCCATTGAAAAACATGTTTTTCATATACCAGAAATGTTTGAAGCTACTGACTGAATGAAAGGAGCTGGCATCTCACTCTCTTTGAATCTTCTTTATCATGCTAGGATTAGCAGGAAAAAGCAAAAAATTTCAGAATTGCACCTTGCAATGTGTAGATATTACTGTTTGTGCATTTACAATATTCATTGATTTTTGCCATTGAAAAACATGTTTTTCATATACCAGAAATGTTTGAAGCTACTGACTGAATGAAAGGAGCTGGCATCTCACTCTCTTTGAATCTTCTTTATCATGCTAGGATTAACAGGAAAAAGCTAAAAATTTCAGAATTGCACCGTGCAATGTGGAGATATTACTGTTTGTGCATTTACAATATTCATTGATTTTTGCCATTGAAAAACATGTTTTTCATATACCAGAAATGTTTGAAGCTACTGACTGAATGAAAGGAGTTGGCATCTCACTCTCTTTGAATCTTCTTTATCATGCTAGGATTAGCAGGAAAAAGCAAAAAATTTCAGAATTGCACCTTGCAATGTGGAGATATTACTGTTTGTGCATTTACAATATTCATTGATTTTTGACATTGAAAAACATGTTTTTCATATACCAGAAATGTTTGAAGCTACTGACTGAATGAAAGGAGCTGGCATCTCACTCTCTTTGAATCTTCTTTATCATGCTAGGATTAACAGGAAAAAGCTAAAAATTTCAGAATTGCACCGTGCAATGTGGAGATATTACTGTTTGTGCATTTACAATATTCATTGATTTTTGCCATTGAAAAACATGTTTTTCATATACCAGAAATGTTTGAAGCTACTGACTGAATGAAAGGAGCTGGCATCTCACTCTCTTTGAATCTTCTTTATCATGCTAGGATTAGCAGGAAAAAGCAAAAAATTTCAGAATTGCACCTTGCAATGTGGAGATATTACTGTTTGTGCATTTACAATATTCATTGATTTTTGCCATTGAAAAACATGTTTTTCATATACCAGAAATGTTTGAAGCTACTGACTGAATGAAAGGAGCTGGCATCTCACTCTCTTTGAATCTTCTTTATCATGCTAGGATTAACAGGAAAAAGCTAAAAATTTCAGAATTGCACCGTGCAATGTGGAGATATTACTGTTTGTGCATTTACAATATTCATTGATTTTTGCCATTGAAAAACATGTTTTTCATATGCCAGAAATGTTTGAAGCTACTGACTGAATGAAAGGAGCTGGCATCTCACTCTCTTTGAATCTTCTTTATCATGCTAGGATTAGCAGGAAAAAGCAAAAAATTTCAGAATTGCACCTTGCAATGTGGAGATATTACTGTTTGTGCATTTACAATATTCATTGATTTTTGCCATTGAAAAACATGTTTTTCATATACCAGAAATGTTTGAAGCTACTGACTGAATGAAAGGAGCTGGCATCTCACTCTCTTTGAATCTTCTTTATCATGCTAGGATTAACAGGAAAAAGCTAAAAATTTCAGAATTGCACCGTGCAATGTGGAGATATTACTGTTTGTGCATTTACAATATTCATTGATTTTTGCCATTGAAAAACATGTTTTTCATATACCAGAAATGTTTGAAGCTACTGACTGAATGAAAGGAGCTGGCATCTCACTCTCTTTGAATCTTCTTTATCATGCTAGGATTAGCAGGAAAAAGCAAAAAATTTCAGAATTGCACCTTGCAATGTGGAGATATTACTGTTTGTGCATTTACAATATTCATTGATTTTTGCCATTGAAAAACATGTTTTTCATATACCAGAAATGTTTGAAGCTACTGACTGAATGAAAGGAGCTGGCATCTCACTCTCTTTGAATCTTCTTTATCATGCTAGGATTAACAGGAAAAAGCTAAAAATTTCAGAATTGCACCGTGCAATGTGGAGATATTACTGTTTGTGCATTTACAATATTCATTGATTTTTGCCATTGAAAAACATGTTTTTCATATACCAGAAATGTTTGAAGCTACTGACTGAATGAAAGGAGCTGGCATCTCACTCTCTTTGAATCTTCTTTATCATGCTAGGATTAGCAGGAAAAAGCAAAAAATTTCAGAATTGCACCTTGCAATGTGGAGATATTACTGTTTGTGCATTTACAATATTCATTGATTTTTGCCATTGAAAAACATGTTTTTCATATACCAGAAATGTTTGAAGCTACTGACTGAATGAAAGGAGCTGGCATCTCACTCTCTTTGAATCTTCTTTATCATGCTAGGATTAACAGGAAAAAGCTAAAAATTTCAGAATTGCACCGTGCAATGTGGAGATATTACTGTTTGTGCATTTACAATATTCATTGATTTTTGCCATTGAAAAACATGTTTTTCATATACCAGAAATGTTTGAAGCTACTGACTGAATGAAAGGAGCTGGCATCTCACTCTCTTTGAATCTTCTTTATCATGCTAGGATTAGCAGGAAAAAGCAAAAAATTTCAGAATTGCACCTTGCAATGTGGAGATATTACTGTTTGTGCATTTACAATATTCATTGATTTTTGCCATTGAAAAACATGTTTTTCATATACCAGAAATGTTTGAAGCTACTGACTGAATGAAAGGAGCTGGCATCTCACTCTCTTTGAATCTTCTTTATCATGCTAGGATTAACAGGAAAAAGCAAAAAATTTCAGAATTGCACCTTGCAATGTGGAGATATTACTGTTTGTGCATTTACAATATTCATTGATTTTTGCCATTGAAAAACATGTTTTTCATATACCAGAAATGTTTGAAGCTACTGACTGAATGAAAGGAGCTGGCATCTCACTCTCTTTGAATCTTCTTTATCATGCTAGGATTAACAGGAAAAAGCTAAAAATTTCAGAATTGCACCGTGCAATGTGGAGATATTACTGTTTGTGCATTTACAATATTCATTGATTTTTGCCATTGAAAAACATGTTTTTCATATACCAGAAATGTTTGAAGCTACTGACTGAATGAAAGGAGCTGGCATCTCACTCTCTTTGAATCTTCTTTATCATGCTAGGATTAGCAGGAAAAAGCAAAAAATTTCAGAATTGCACCTTGCAATGTGGAGATATTACTGTTTGTGCATTTACAATATTCATTGATTTTTGCCATTGAAAAACATGTTTTTCATATACCAGAAATGTTTGAAGCTACTGACTGAATGAAAGGAGCTGGCATCTCACTCTCTTTGAATCTTCTTTATCATGCTAGGATTAACAGGAAAAAGCTAAAAATTTCAGAATTGCACCGTGCAATGTGGAGATATTACTGTTTGTGCATTTACAATATTCATTGATTTTTGCCATTGAAAAACATGTTTTTCATATACCAGAAATGTTTGAAGCTACTGACTGAATGAAAGGAGCTGGCATCTCACTCTCTTTGAATCTTCTTTATCATGCTAGGATTAGCAGGAAAAAGCAAAAAATTTCAGAATTGCACCTTGCAATGTGGAGATATTACTGTTTGTGCATTTACAATATTCATTGATTTTTGCCATTGAAAAACATGTTTTTCATATACCAGAAATGTTTGAAGCTACTGACTGAATGAAAGGAGCTGGCATCTCACTCTCTTTGAATCTTCTTTATCATGCTAGGATTAACAGGAAAAAAGCTAAAAATTTCAGAATTGCACCGTGCAATGTGGAGATATTACTGTTTGTGCATTTACAATATTCATTGATTTTGCCATTGAAAATCATGTTTTTCATATACCAGAAATGTTTGAAGCTACTGACTGAATGAAAGGAGCTGGCATCTCACTCTCTTTGAATCTTCTTTATCATGCTAGGATTAGCAGGAAAAAGCAAAAAATTTCAGAATTGCACCTTGCAATGTGGAGATATTACTGTTTGTGCATTTACAATATTCATTGATTTTTGCCATTGAAAAACATGTTTTTCATATACCAGAAATGTTTGAAGCTACTGACTTGAATGAAAGGAGCTGGCATCTCACTCTCTTTGAATCTTCTTTATCATGCTAGGATTAACAGGAAAAAGCAAAAAATTTCAGAATTGCACTTGCAATGTGGAGATATTACTGTTTGTGCATTTACAATATTCATTGATTTTTGCCATTGAAAAACATGTTTTTCATATACCAGAAATGTTTGAAGCTACTGACTGAATGAAAGGAGCTGGCATCTCACTCTCTTTGAATCTTCTTTATCATGCTAGGATTAACAGGAAGAAAGCTAAAAATTTCAGAATTGCACCGTGCAATGTGGAGATATTACTGTTTGTGCATTTACAATATTCATTGATTTTTGCCATTGAAA
>NW_027370442.1:0-35927 GCF_046119375.1 Phyllobates terribilis | reverse complement strand
CCTCTTAGCATGATAAAGAAGATTCAAAGAGAGTGAGATGCCAGCTCCTTTCATTCAGTCAGTAGCTTCAAACATTTCTGGTATATGAATAACATGATGTTTTTCAATGGCAAAAATCAATGAATATTGTAAATGCACAAACAGTAATTTCTCCGCATTGCAAGGTGCAATTCTGAAATTTTTTGCTTTTTCCTGCTCCTCTTAGCATGATAAAGAAGATTCAAAGAGAGTGAGATGCCAGCTCCTTTCATTCAGTCAGTAGCTTCAATCATTTCTGGATGTTTTTCAATGGCAAAAATCAATGAATATTGTAAATGCACAAACTGTAATTTCTCCGCATTGCAAGGTGCAATTCTGAAATTTTTTGCTTTTTCCTGCTCCTCTTAGCATAATAAAGAAGATTCAAAGAGAGTGAGATGCCAGCTCCTTTCATTCAGTCAGTAGCTTCAATCATTTCTGGACGTTTTTCAATGGCAAAAATCAATGAATATTGTAAATGCACAAACAGTATTTCTCCGCATTGCAAGGTGCAATTCTGAAATTTTTGCTTTTTCCTGCTCCTCTTAGCATGATAAAGAAGATTCAAAGAGAGTGAGATGCCAGCTCCTTTCATTCAGTCAGTACCTTCAATCATTTCTGGACGTTTTTCAATGGCAAAAATCAATGAATATTGTAAATGCACAAACAGTAATTTCTCCGCATTGCAAGGTGCAATTCTGAAATTTTTGCTTTTTCCCGCTCCTCTTAGCATGATAAAGATTCAAAGAGAGTGAGGTGCCAGCTCCTTTCATTCAGTCAGTAGCTTCAAACATTTCTGGTATATGAATAACATGTTTTTCAATGGCAAAAATCAATGAATATTGTAAATGCACAAACAGTAATTTCTCCGCATTGCAAGGTGCAATTCTGAAATTTTTGCTTTTTCCTGCTCCTCTTAGCATGATAAAGAAGATTCAAAGAGAGTGAGATGCCAGCTCCTTTCATTCAGTCAGTAGCTTCAAACATTTCTGGTATATGAATAACATGATGTTTTTCAATGGCAAAAATCAATGAATATTGTAAATGCACAAACAGTAATTTCTCCGCATTGCAAGGTGCAATTCTGAAATTTTTTGCTTTTTCCTGCTCCTCTTAGCATGATAAAGAAGATTCAAAGAGAGTGAGATGCCAGCTCCTTTCATTCAGTCAGTAGCTTCAATCATTTCTGGATGTTTTTCAATGGCAAAAATCAATGAATATTGTAAATGCACAAACTGTAATTTCTCCGCATTGCAAGGTGCAATTCTGAAATTTTTTGCTTTTCCTGCTCCTCTTTAGCATGATAAAGAAGATTCAAAGAGAGTGAGATGCCAGCTCCTTTCATTCAGTCAGTAGCTTCAATCATTTCTGGACGTTTTTCAATGGCAAAAATCAATGAATATTGTAAATGCACAAACAGTAATTTCTCCGCATTGCAAGGTGCAATTCTGAAATTTTTTTGCTTTTCCTGCTCCTCTTAGCATGATAAAGAAGATTCAAAGAGAGTGAGATGCCAGCTCCTTTCATTCAGTCAGTACCTTCAATCATTTCTGGACGTTTTTCAATGGCAAAAATCAATGAAAATTGTAAATGCACAAACAGTAATTTCTCCGCATTGCAAGGTGCGATTCTGAATTTTTTGCTTTTTCCTGCTCCTCTTAGCATGATAAAGAAGATTCAAAGAGAGTGAGATGCCAGCTCCTTTCATTCAGTCAGTAGCTTCAAACATTTCTGGTATATGAATAACATGATGTTTTTCAATGGCAAAAATCAATGAATATTGTAAATGCACAAACAGTAATTTCTCCGCACTGCAAGGTGCAAGTCTGAAATTTTTTGCTTTTTCCTGCTCTCTTAGCATGATAAAGAAGATTAAAAGAGAGTGAGATGCCAGCTACTTTCATTCAGTCAGTAGCTTCAATCATTTCTGGACCTTTTTCAATGGTAAAAATCAATGAATATTGTAAATGCACAACAGTAATTTCTCCACATTGCAAGGTGCAATTCTGAAATTTTTTGCTTTTTCCTGCTCCTCTTAGCATGATAAAGAAGATTCAAAGAGAGTGAGATGCCAGCTCCTTTCATTCAGTCAGTAGCTTCAAACATTTCTGGTATATGAATAACATGATGTTTTTCAATGGCAAAAATCAATGAATATTGTAAATGCACAACAGTAATTTCCGCATTGCAAGGTGCAATTCTGAAATTTTTTGCTTTTTCTGCTCCTCTTAGCATGATAAAGAAGATTCAAAGAGAGTGAGATGCCAGCTCCTTTCATTCAGTCAGTAGCTTCAAACATTTCTGGTATATGAATAACATGATGTTTTTCAATGGCAAAAATCAATGAATATTGTAAATGCACAAACAGTAATTTCTCCGCATTGCAAGGTGCAATTCTGAAATTTTTTGCTTTTTCCTGCTCCTCTTAGCATGATAAAGAAGATTCAAAGAGAGTGAGATGCCAGCTCCTTTCATTCAGTCAGTAGCTTCAATCATTTCTGGATGTTTTTCAATGGCAAAAATCAATGAATATTGTAAATGCACAAACAGTAATTTCTCCGCATTGCAAGGTGCAATTCTGAAATTTTTGCTTTTTCCTGCTCCTCTTAGCATGATAAAGAAGATTCAAAGAGAGTGAGATGTCAGCTCCTTTCATTCAGTCAGTAGCTTCAAACATTTCTGGTATATGAATAACATGATGTTTTTCAATGGCAAAAATCAATGAATTTTGTAAATGCACAAACAGTAATTTCTCCGCATTGCAAAGTGCAATTCTGAAATTTTTTGCTTTTTCCTGCTCCTCTTAGCATGATAAAGAAGATTCAAAGAGAGTGAGATGCCAGTTCCTTTCATTCAGTCAGTAGCTTCAATCATTTCTGGACGTTTTTCAATGGCAAAAATCAATGAATATTGTAAATGCACAAACAGTAATTTCTCCGCATTGCAAGGTGCAATTCTGAAATTTTTTGCTTTTTCCTGCTCCTCTTAGCATGATAAAGAAGATTCAAAGAGAGTGAGATGCCAGCTCCTTTCATTCAGTCGGTATCTTCAATCATTTCTGGTATATGAATAACATGATGTTTTTCAATGGCAAAAATCAATGAATATTGTAAATGCACAAACAGTAATTTCTCCGCATTGCAAGGTGCAATTCTGAAATTTTTTGCTTTTTCCTGCTCCTCTTAGCATGATAAAGAAGATTCAAAGAGAGTGAGATGAGAGCTCCTTTCATTCAGTCAGTAGCTTCAATCATTTCTGGACGTTTTTCAATGGCAAAAATCAATGAATATTGTAAATGCACAAACAGTAATTTCTCCGCATTGCAAGGTGCAATTCTGAAATTTTTTGCTTTTCCTGCTCCTCTTAGCATGATAAACAAGATTCAAAGAGAGTGAGATGCCAGCTCCTTTCATTCAGTCAGTAGCTTCAATCATTTCTGGACGTTTTTCAATGGCAAAAATCAATGAATATTGTAAATGCACAAACAGTAATTTCTCCGCATTGCAAGGTGCAATTCTGAAATTTTTTGCTTTTTCCTGCTCCTCTTAGCATGATAAAGAAGATTCAAAGAGAGTGAGATGCCAGCTCCTTTCATTCAGTCAGTAGCTTCAAACATTTCTGGTATATGAATAACATGATGTTTTTCAATGGCAAAAATCAATGAATATTGTAAATGCACAAACAGTAATTTCTCCGCATTGCAAGGTGCAAGTCTGAAATTTTTTGCTTTTTCCTGCTCCTCTTAGCATGATAAAGAAGATACAAAGAGAGTGAGATGCCAGCTACTTTCATTCAGTCAGTAGCTTCAATCATTTCTGGATGTTTTTCAATGGTAAAAATCAATGAATATTGTAAATGCACAAACAGTAATTTCTCCACATTGCAAGGTGCAATTCTGAAATTTTTTGCTTTTTCCTGCTCCTCTTAGCATGATAAAGAAGATTCAAAGAGAGTGAGATGCCAGCTCCTTTCATTCAGTCAGTAGCTTCAAACATTTCTGGTATATGAATAACATGATGTTTTTCAATGGCAAAAATCAATGAATATTGTAAATGCACAAACAGTAATTTCTCTGCATTGCAAGGTGCAATTCTGAAATTTTTTGCTTTTTCCTGCTCCTCTTAGCATGATAAAGAAGATTCAAAGAGAGTGAGATGCCAGCTACTTTCATTCAGTCAGTAGCTTCAATCATTTCTGGATGTTTTTCAATGGTAAAAATCAATGAATATTGTAAATGCACAAACAGTAATTTCTCCGCATTGCAAGGTGCAATTCTGAAATTTTTTGCTTTTTCCTGCTCCTCTTAGCATGATAAAGAAGATTCAAAGAGAGTGAGATGCCAGCTCCTTTCATTCAGTCAGTAGCTTCAATCATTTCTGGATGTTTTTCAATGGCAAAAATCAATGAATATTGTAAATGCACAAACTGTAATTTCTCCGCATTGCAAGGTGCAATTCTGAAATTTTTTGCTTTTTCCTGCTCCTCTTAGCATGATAAAGAAGATTCAAAGAGAGTGAGATGCCAGCTCCTTTCATTCAGTCAGTAGCTTCAATCATTTCTGGACGTTTTTCAATGGCAAAAATCAATGAATATTGTAAATGCACAAACAGTAATTTCTCCGCATTGCAAGGTGCAATTCTGAAATTTTTTGCTTTTTCCTGCTCCTCTTAGCATGATAAAGAAGATTCAAAGAGAGTGAGATGCCAGCTCCTTTCATTCAGTCAGTACCTTCAATCATTTCTGGACGTTTTTCAATGGCAAAAATCAATGAAAATTGTAAATGCACAAACAGTAATTTCTCCGCATTGCAAGGTGCGATTCTGAAATTTTTTGCTTTTTCCTGCTCCTCTTAGCATGATAAAGAAGATTCAAAGAGAGTGAGATGCCAGCTCCTTTCATTCAGTCAGTAGCTTCAAACATTTCTGGTATATGAATAACATGATGTTTTTCAATGGCAAAAATCAATGAATATTGTAAATGCACAAACAGTAATTTCTCCGCACTGCAAGGTGCAAGTCTGAAATTTTTTGCTTTTTCCTGCTCCTCTTAGCATGATAAAGAAGATTAAAAGAGAGTGAGATGCCAGCTACTTTCATTCAGTCAGTAGCTTCAATCATTTCTGGACCTTTTTCAATGGTAAAAATCAATGAATATTGTAAATGCACAAACAGTAATTTCTCCACATTGCAAGGTGCAATTCTGAAATTTTTTGCTTTTTCCTGCTCCTCTTAGCATGATAAAGAAGATTCAAAGAGAGTGAGATGCCAGCTCCTTTCATTCAGTCAGTAGCTTCAAACATTTCTGGTATATGAATAACATGATGTTTTTCAATGGCAAAAATCAATGAATATTGTAAATGCACAAACAGTAATTTCTCCGCATTGCAAGGTGCAATTCTGAAATTTTTTGCTTTTTCCTGCTCCTCTTAGCATGATAAAGAAGATTCAAAGAGAGTGAGATGCCAGCTCCTTTCATTCAGTCAGTAGCTTCAAACATTTCTGGTATATGAATAACATGATGTTTTTCAATGGCAAAAATCAATGAATATTGTAAATGCACAAACAGTAATTTCTCCGCATTGCAAGGTGCAATTCTGAAATTTTTTGCTTTTTCCTGCTCCTCTTAGCATGATAAAGAAGATTCAAAGAGAGTGAGATGCCAGCTCCTTTCATTCAGTCAGTAGCTTCAATCATTTCTGGATGTTTTTCAATGGCAAAAATCAATGAATATTGTAAATGCACAAACAGTAATTTCTCCGCATTGCAAGGTGCAATTCTGAAATTTTTTGCTTTTTCCTGCTCCTCTTAGCATGATAAAGAAGATTCAAAGAGAGTGAGATGTCAGCTCCTTTCATTCAGTCAGTAGCTTCAAACATTTCTGGTATATGAATAACATGATGTTTTTCAATGGCAAAAATCAATGAATTTTGTAAATGCACAAACAGTAATTTCTCCGCATTGCAAGGTGCAATTCTGAAATTTTTTGCTTTTTCCTGCTCCTCTTAGCATGATAAAGAAGATTCAAAGAGAGTGAGATGCCAGTTCCTTTCATTCAGTCAGTAGCTTCAATCATTTCTGGACGTTTTTCAATGGCAAAAATCAATGAATATTGTAAATGCACAAACAGTAATTTCTCCGCATTGCAAGGTGCAATTCTGAAATTTTTTGCTTTTTCCTGCTCCTCTTAGCATGATAAAGAAGATTCAAAGAGAGTGAGATGCCAGCTCCTTTCATTCAGTCGGTATCTTCAATCATTTCTGGTATATGAATAACATGATGTTTTTCAATGGCAAAAATCAATGAATATTGTAAATGCACAAACAGTAATTTCTCCGCATTGCAAGGTGCAATTCTGAAATTTTTTGCTTTTTCCTGCTCCTCTTAGCATGATAAAGAAGATTCAAAGAGAGTGAGATGAGAGCTCCTTTCATTCAGTCAGTAGCTTCAATCATTTCTGGACGTTTTTCAATGGCAAAAATCAATGAATATTGTAAATGCACAAACAGTAATTTCTCCGCATTGCAAGGTGCAATTCTGAAATTTTTTGCTTTTTCCTGCTCCTCTTAGCATGATAAAGAAGATTCAAAGAGAGTGAGATGCCAGCTCCTTTCATTCAGTCAGTAGCTTCAATCATTTCTGGATGTTTTTCAATGGCAAAAATCAATGAATATTGTAAATGCACAAACAGTAATTTCTCCGCATTGCAAGGTGCAATTCTGAAATTTTTTGCTTTTTCCTGCTCCTCTTAGCATGATAAAGAAGATTCAAAGAGAGTGAGATGTCAGCTCCTTTCATTCAGTCAGTAGCTTCAAACATTTCTGGTATATGAATAACATGATGTTTTTCAATGGCAAAAATCAATGAATTTTGTAAATGCACAAACAGTAATTTCTCCGCATTGCAAGGTGCAATTCTGAAATTTTTTGCTTTTTCCTGCTCCTCTTAGCATGATAAAGAAGATTCAAAGAGAGTGAGATGCCAGCTCCTTTCATTCAGTCAGTAGCTTCAAACATTTCTGGTATATGAATAACATGATGTTTTTCAATGGCAAAAATCAATGAATATTGTAAATGCACAAACAGTAATTTCTCCGCATTGCAAGGTGCAATTCTGAAATTTTTTGCTTTTTCCTGCTCCTCTTAGCATGATAAAGAAGATTCAAAGAGAGTGAGATGCCAGCTCCTTTCATTCAGTCAGTAGCTTCAATCATTTCTGGATGTTTTTCAATGGCAAAAATCAATGAATATTGTAAATGCACAAACTGTAATTTCTCCGCATTGCAAGGTGCAATTCTGAAATTTTTTGCTTTTTCCTGCTCCTCTTAGCATGATAAAGAAGATTCAAAGAGAGTGAGATGCCAGCTCCTTTCATTCAGTCAGTAGCTTCAATCATTTCTGGACGTTTTTCAATGGCAAAAATCAATGAATATTGTAAATGCACAAACAGTAATTTCTCCGCATTGCAAGGTGCAATTCTGAAATTTTTTGCTTTTTCCTGCTCCTCTTAGCATGATAAAGAAGATTCAAAGAGAGTGAGATGCCAGCTCCTTTCATTCAGTCAGTAGCTTCAAACATTTCTGGTATATGAATAACATGATGTTTTTCAATGGCAAAAATCAATGAATATTGTAAATGCACAAACAGTAATTTCTCCGCATTGCAAGGTGCAATTCTGAAATTTTTTGCTTTTTCCTGCTCCTCTTAGCATGATAAAGAAGATTCAAAGAGAGTGAGATGCCAGCTCCTTTCATTCAGTCAGTAGCTTCAAACATTTCTGGTATATGAATAACATGATGTTTTTCAATGGCAAAAATCAATGAATATTGTAAATGCACAAACAGTAATTTCTCCGCATTGCAAGGTGCAATTCTGAAATTTTTTGCTTTTTCCTGCTCCTCTTAGCATGATAAAGAAGAATCAAAGAGAGTGAGATGCCAGCTCCTTTCATTCAGTCAGTAGCTTCAATCATTTCTGGATGTTTTTCAATGGCAAAAATCAATGAATATTGTAAATGCACAAACAGTAATTTCTCCGCATTGCAAGGTGCAATTCTGAAATTTTTTGCTTTTTCCTGCTCCTCTTAGCATGATAAAGAAGATTCAAAGAGAGTGAGATGTCAGCTCCTTTCATTCAGTCAGTAGCTTCAAACATTTCTGGTATATGAATAACATGATGTTTTTCAATGGCAAAAATCAATGAATTTTGTAAATGCACAAACAGTAATTTCTCCGCATTGCAAGGTGCAATTCTGAAATTTTTTGCTTTTTCCTGCTCCTCTTAGCATGATAAAGAAGATTCAAAGAGAGTGAGATGCCAGTTCCTTTCATTCAGTCAGTAGCTTCAATCATTTCTGGACGTTTTTCAATGGCAAAAATCAATGAATATTGTAAATGCACAAACAGTAATTTCTCCGCATTGCAAGGTGCAAGTCTGAAATTTTTTGCTTTTTCCTGCTCCTCTTAGCATGATAAAGAAGATACAAAGAGAGTGAGATGCCAGCTACTTTCATTCAGTCAGTAGCTTCAATCATTTCTGGATGTTTTTCAATGGTAAAAATCAATGAATATTGTAAATGCACAAACAGTAATTTCTCCACATTGCAAGGTGCAATTCTGAAATTTTTTGCTTTTTCCTGCTCCTCTTAGCATGATAAAGAAGATTCAAAGAGAGTGAGATGCCAGCTCCTTTCATTCAGTCAGTAGCTTCAAACATTTCTGGTATATGAATAACATGATGTTTTTCAATGGCAAAAATCAATGAATATTGTAAATGCACAAACAGTAATTTCTCTGCATTGCAAGGTGCAATTCTGAAATTTTTTGCTTTTTCCTGCTCCTCTTAGCATGATAAAGAAGATTCAAAGAGAGTGAGATGCCAGCTACTTTCATTCAGTCAGTAGCTTCAATCATTTCTGGATGTTTTTCAATGGTAAAAATCAATGAATATTGTAAATGCACAAACAGTAATTTCTCCGCATTGCAAGGTGCAATTCTGAAATTTTTTGCTTTTTCCTGCTCCTCTTAGCATGATAAAGAAGATTCAAAGAGAGTGAGATGCCAGCTCCTTTCATTCAGTCAGTAGCTTCAATCATTTCTGGATGTTTTTCAATGGCAAAAATCAATGAATATTGTAAATGCACAAACTGTAATTTCTCCGCATTGCAAGGTGCAATTCTGAAATTTTTTGCTTTTTCCTGCTCCTCTTAGCATGATAAAGAAGATTCAAAGAGAGTGAGATGCCAGCTCCTTTCATTCAGTCAGTAGCTTCAATCATTTCTGGACGTTTTTCAATGGCAAAAATCAATGAATATTGTAAATGCACAAACAGTAATTTCTCCGCATTGCAAGGTGCAATTCTGAAATTTTTTGCTTTTTCCTGCTCCTCTTAGCATGATAAAGAAGATTCAAAGAGAGTGAGATGCCAGCTCCTTTCATTCAGTCAGTACCTTCAATCATTTCTGGACGTTTTTCAATGGCAAAAATCAATGAAAATTGTAAATGCACAAACAGTAATTTCTCCGCATTGCAAGGTGCGATTCTGAAATTTTTTGCTTTTTCCTGCTCCTCTTAGCATGATAAAGAAGATTCAAAGAGAGTGAGATGCCAGCTCCTTTCATTCAGTCAGTAGCTTCAAACATTTCTGGTATATGAATAACATGATGTTTTTCAATGGCAAAAATCAATGAATATTGTAAATGCACAAACAGTAATTTCTCCGCACTGCAAGGTGCAAGTCTGAAATTTTTTGCTTTTTCCTGCTCCTCTTAGCATGATAAAGAAGATTAAAAGAGAGTGAGATGCCAGCTACTTTCATTCAGTCAGTAGCTTCAATCATTTCTGGACCTTTTTCAATGGTAAAAATCAATGAATATTGTAAATGCACAAACAGTAATTTCTCCACATTGCAAGGTGCAATTCTGAAATTTTTTGCTTTTTCCTGCTCCTCTTAGCATGATAAAGAAGATTCAAAGAGAGTGAGATGCCAGCTCCTTTCATTCAGTCAGTAGCTTCAAACATTTCTGGTATATGAATAACATGATGTTTTTCAATGGCAAAAATCAATGAATATTGTAAATGCACAAACAGTAATTTCTCCGCATTGCAAGGTGCAATTCTGAAATTTTTTGCTTTTTCCTGCTCCTCTTAGCATGATAAAGAAGATTCAAAGAGAGTGAGATGCCAGCTCCTTTCATTCAGTCAGTAGCTTCAAACATTTCTGGTATATGAATAACATGATGTTTTTCAATGGCAAAAATCAATGAATATTGTAAATGCACAAACAGTAATTTCTCCGCATTGCAAGGTGCAATTCTGAAATTTTTTGCTTTTTCCTGCTCCTCTTAGCATGATAAAGAAGATTCAAAGAGAGTGAGATGCCAGCTCCTTTCATTCAGTCAGTAGCTTCAATCATTTCTGGATGTTTTTCAATGGCAAAAATCAATGAATATTGTAAATGCACAAACAGTAATTTCTCCGCATTGCAAGGTGCAATTCTGAAATTTTTTGCTTTTTCCTGCTCCTCTTAGCATGATAAAGAAGATTCAAAGAGAGTGAGATGTCAGCTCCTTTCATTCAGTCAGTAGCTTCAAACATTTCTGGTATATGAATAACATGATGTTTTTCAATGGCAAAAATCAATGAATTTTGTAAATGCACAAACAGTAATTTCTCCGCATTGCAAGGTGCAATTCTGAAATTTTTTGCTTTTTCCTGCTCCTCTTAGCATGATAAAGAAGATTCAAAGAGAGTGAGATGCCAGTTCCTTTCATTCAGTCAGTAGCTTCAATCATTTCTGGACGTTTTTCAATGGCAAAAATCAATGAATATTGTAAATGCACAAACAGTAATTTCTCCGCATTGCAAGGTGCAATTCTGAAATTTTTTGCTTTTTCCTGCTCCTCTTAGCATGATAAAGAAGATTCAAAGAGAGTGAGATGCCAGCTCCTTTCATTCAGTCAGTAGCTTCAATCATTTCTGGATGTTTTTCAATGGCAAAAATCAATGAATATTGTAAATGCACAAACAGTAATTTCTCCGCATTGCAAGGTGCAATTCTGAAATTTTTTGCTTTTTCCTGCTCCTCTTAGCATGATAAAGAAGATTCAAAGAGAGTGAGATGAGAGCTCCTTTCATTCAGTCAGTAGCTTCAATCATTTCTGGACGTTTTTCAATGGCAAAAATCAATGAATATTGTAAATGCACAAACAGTAATTTCTCCGCATTGCAAGGTGCAATTCTGAAATTTTTTGCTTTTTCCTGCTCCTCTTAGCATGATAAAGAAGATTCAAAGAGAGTGAGATGCCAGCTCCTTTCATTCAGTCAGTAGCTTCAATCATTTCTGGATGTTTTTCAATGGCAAAAATCAATGAATATTGTAAATGCACAAACAGTAATTTCTCCGCATTGCAAGGTGCAATTCTGAAATTTTTTGCTTTTTCCTGCTCCTCTTAGCATGATAAAGAAGATTCAAAGAGAGTGAGATGTCAGCTCCTTTCATTCAGTCAGTAGCTTCAAACATTTCTGGTATATGAATAACATGATGTTTTTCAATGGCAAAAATCAATGAATTTTGTAAATGCACAAACAGTAATTTCTCCGCATTGCAAGGTGCAATTCTGAAATTTTTTGCTTTTTCCTGCTCCTCTTAGCATGATAAAGAAGATTCAAAGAGAGTGAGATGCCAGCTCCTTTCATTCAGTCAGTAGCTTCAATCATTTCTGGATGTTTTTCAATGGCAAAAATCAATGAATATTGTAAATGCACAAACAGTAATTTCTCCGCATTGCAAGGTGCAATTCTGAAATTTTTTGCTTTTTCCTGCTCCTCTTAGCATGATAAACAAGATTCAAAGAGAGTGAGATGCCAGCTCCTTTCATTCAGTCAGTAGCTTCAATCATTTCTGGACGTTTTTCAATGGCAAAAATCAATGAATATTGTAAATGCACAAACAGTAATTTCTCCGCATTGCAAGGTGCAATTCTGAAATTTTTTGCTTTTTCCTGCTCCTCTTAGCATGATAAAGAAGATTCAAAGAGAGTGAGATGCCAGCTCCTTTCATTCAGTCAGTAGCTTCAAACATTTCTGGTATATGAATAACATGATGTTTTTCAATGGCAAAAATCAATGAATATTGTAAATGCACAAACAGTAATTTCTCCGCATTGCAAGGTGCAAGTCTGAAATTTTTTGCTTTTTCCTGCTCCTCTTAGCATGATAAAGAAGATTCAAAGAGAGTGAGATGCCAGCTACTTTCATTCAGTCAGTAGCTTCAATCATTTCTGGACGTTTTTCAATGGTAAAAATCAATGAATATTGTAAATGCACAAACAGTAATTTCTCCACATTGCAAGGTGCAATTCTGAAATTTTTTGCTTTTTCCTGCTCCTCTTAGCATGATAAAGAAGATTCAAAGAGAGTGAGATGCCAGCTCCTTTCATTCAGTCAGTAGCTTCAAACATTTCTGGTATATGAATAACATGATGTTTTTCAATGGCAAAAATCAATGAATATTGTAAATGCACAAACAGTAATTTCTCCGCATTGCAAGGTGCAATTCTGAAATTTTTTGCTTTTTCCTGCTCCTCTTAGCATGATAAAGAAGATTCAAAGAGAGTGAGATGCCAGCTCCTTTCATTCAGTCAGTAGCTTCAATCATTTCTGGATGTTTTTCAATGGCAAAAATCAATGAATATTGTAAATGCACAAACAGTAATTTCTCCGCATTGCAAGGTGCAATTCTGAAATTTTTTGCTTTTTCCTGCTCCTCTTAGCATGATAAACAAGATTCAAAGAGAGTGAGATGCCAGCTCCTTTCATTCAGTCAGTAGCTTCAATCATTTCTGGGCGTTTTTCAATGGCAAAAATCAATGAATATTGTAAATGCACAAACAGTAATTTCTCCGCATTGCAAGGTGCAATTCTGAAATTTTTTGCTTTTTCCTGCTCCTCTTAGCATGATAAAGAAGATTCAAAGAGAGTGAGATGCCAGCTCCTTTCATTCAGTCAGTAGCTTCAAACATTTCTGGTATATGAATAACATGATGTTTTTCAATGGCAAAAATCAATCAATATTGTAAATGCACAAACAGTAATTTCTCCGCATTGCAAGGTGCAAGTCTGAAATTTTTTGCTTTTTCCTGCTCCTCTTAGCATGATAAAGAAGATTCAAAGAGAGTGAGATGCCAGCTACTTTCATTCAGTCAGTAGCTTCAATCATTTCTGGACGTTTTTCAATGGTAAAAATCAATGAATATTGTAAATGCACAAACAGTAATTTCTCCACATTGCAAGGTGCAATTCTGAAATTTTTTGCTTTTTCCTGCTCCTCTTAGCATGATAAAGAAGATTCAAAGAGAGTGAGATGCCAGCTCCTTTCATTCAGTCAGTAGCTTCAAACATTTCTGGTATATGAATAACATGATGTTTTTCAATGGCAAAAATCAATGAATATTGTAAATGCACAAACAGTAATTTCTCCGCATTGCAAGGTGCAATTCTGAAATTTTTTGCTTTTTCCTGCTCCTCTTAGCATGATAAAGAAGATTCAAAGAGAGTGAGATGCCAGCTCCTTTCATTCAGTCAGTAGCTTCAATCATTTCTGGATGTTTTTCAATGGCAAAAATCAATGAATATTGTAAATGCACAAACAGTAATTTCTCCGCATTGCAAGGTGCAATTCTGAAATTTTTTGCTTTTTCCTGCTCCTCTTAGCATGATAAAGAAGATTCAAAGAGAGTGAGATGCCAGCTCCTTTCATTCAGTCAGTACCTTCAATCATTTCTGGACGTTTTTCAATGGCAAAAATCAATGAATATTGTAAATGCACAAACAGTAATTTCTCCGCATTGCAAGGTGCAATTCTGAAATTTTTTGCTTTTTCCCGCTCCTCTTAGCATGATAAAGATTCAAAGAGAGTGAGGTGCCAGCTCCTTTCATTCAGTCAGTAGCTTCAAACATTTCTGGTATATGAATAACATGTTTTTCAATGGCAAAAATCAATGAATATTGTAAATGCACAAACAGTAATTTCTCCGCATTGCAAGGTGCAATTCTGAAATTTTTTGCTTTTTCCTGCTCCTCTTAGCATGATAAAGAAGATTCAAAGAGAGTGAGATGCCAGCTCCTTTCATTCAGTCAGTAGCTTCAAACATTTCTGGTATATGAATAACATGATGTTTTTCAATGGCAAAAATCAATGAATATTGTAAATGCACAAACAGTAATTTCTCCGCATTGCAAGGTGCAATTCTGAAATTTTTTGCTTTTTCCTGCTCCTCTTAGCATGATAAAGAAGATTCAAAGAGAGTGAGATGCCAGCTCCTTTCATTCAGTCAGTAGCTTCAATCATTTCTGGATGTTTTTCAATGGCAAAAATCAATGAATATTGTAAATGCACAAACTGTAATTTCTCCGCATTGCAAGGTGCAATTCTGAAATTTTTTGCTTTTTCCTGCTCCTCTTAGCATGATAAAGAAGATTCAAAGAGAGTGAGATGCCAGCTCCTTTCATTCAGTCAGTAGCTTCAATCATTTCTGGACGTTTTTCAATGGCAAAAATCAATGAATATTGTAAATGCACAAACAGTAATTTCTCCGCATTGCAAGGTGCAATTCTGAAATTTTTTGCTTTTTCCTGCTCCTCTTAGCATGATAAAGAAGATTCAAAGAGAGTGAGATGCCAGCTCCTTTCATTCAGTCAGTAGCTTCAAACATTTCTGGTATATGAATAACATGATGTTTTTCAATGGCAAAAATCAATGAATATTGTAAATGCACAAACAGTAATTTCTCCGCATTGCAAAGTGCAATTCTGAAATTTTTTGCTTTTTCCTGCTCCTCTTAGCATGATAAAGAAGATTCAAAGAGAGTGAGATGCCAGCTCCTTTCATTCAGTCAGTAGCTTCAAACATTTCTGGTATATGAATAACATGATGTTTTTCAATGGCAAAAATCAATGAATATTGTAAATGCACAAACAGTAATTTCTCCGCATTGCAAGGTGCAATTCTGAAATTTTTTGCTTTTTCCTGCTCCTCTTAGCATGATAAAGAAGAATCAAAGAGAGTGAGATGCCAGCTCCTTTCATTCAGTCAGTAGCTTCAATCATTTCTGGATGTTTTTCAATGGCAAAAATCAATGAATATTGTAAATGCACAAACAGTAATTTCTCCGCATTGCAAGGTGCAATTCTGAAATTTTTTGCTTTTTCCTGCTCCTCTTAGCATGATAAAGAAGATTCAAAGAGAGTGAGATGTCAGCTCCTTTCATTCAGTCAGTAGCTTCAAACATTTCTGGTATATGAATAACATGATGTTTTTCAATGGCAAAAATCAATGAATTTTGTAAATGCACAAACAGTAATTTCTCCGCATTGCAAGGTGCAATTCTGAAATTTTTTGCTTTTTCCTGCTCCTCTTAGCATGATAAAGAAGATTCAAAGAGAGTGAGATGCCAGTTCCTTTCATTCAGTCAGTAGCTTCAATCATTTCTGGACGTTTTTCAATGGCAAAAATCAATGAATATTGTAAATGCACAAACAGTAATTTCTCCGCATTGCAAGGTGCAATTTTGAAATTTTTTGCTTTTTCCTGCTCCTCTTAGCATGATAAAGAAGATTCAAAGAGAGTGAGATGCCAGCTCCTTTCATTCAGTCGGTATCTTCAATCATTTCTGGTATATGAATAACATGATGTTTTTCAATGGCAAAAATCAATGAATATTGTAAATGCACAAACAGTAATTTCTCCGCATTGCAAGGTGCAATTCTGAAATTTTTTGCTTTTTCCTGCTCCTCTTAGCATGATAAAGAAGATTCAAAGAGAGTGAGATGAGAGCTCCTTTCATTCAGTCAGTAGCTTCAATCATTTCTGGACGTTTTTCAATGGCAAAAATCAATGAATATTGTAAATGCACAAACAGTAATTTCTCCGCATTGCAAGGTGCAATTCTGAAATTTTTTGCTTTTTCCTGCTCCTCTTAGCATGATAAAGAAGATTCAAAGAGAGTGAGATGCCAGCTCCTTTCATTCAGTCAGTAGCTTCAATCATTTCTGGATGTTTTTCAATGGCAAAAATCAATGAATATTGTAAATGCACAAACAGTAATTTCTCCGCATTGCAAGGTGCAATTCTGAAATTTTTTGCTTTTTCCTGCTCCTCTTAGCATGATAAACAAGATTCAAAGAGAGTGAGATGCCAGCTCCTTTCATTCAGTCAGTAGCTTCAATCATTTCTGGGCGTTTTTCAATGGCAAAAATCAATGAATATTGTAAATGCACAAACAGTAATTTCTCCGCATTGCAAGGTGCAATTCTGAAATTTTTTGCTTTTTCCTGCTCCTCTTAGCATGATAAAGAAGATTCAAAGAGAGTGATATGCCAGCTCCTTTCATTCAGTCAGTAGCTTCAAACATTTCTGGTATATGAATAACATGATGTTTTTCAATGGCAAAAATCAATCAATATTGTAAATGCACAAACAGTAATTTCTCCGCATTGCAAGGTGCAAGTCTGAAATTTTTTGCTTTTTCCTGCTCCTCTTAGCATGATAAAGAAGATTCAAAGAGAGTGAGATGCCAGCTACTTTCATTCAGTCAGTAGCTTCAATCATTTCTGGACGTTTTTCAATGGTAAAAATCAATGAATATTGTAAATGCACAAACAGTAATTTCTCCACATTGCAAGGTGCAATTCTGAAATTTTTTGCTTTTTCCTGCTCCTCTTAGCATGATAAAGAAGATTCAAAGAGAGTGAGATGCCAGCTCCTTTCATTCAGTCAGTAGCTTCAAACATTTCTGGTATATGAATAACATGATGTTTTTCAATGGCAAAAATCAATGAATATTGTAAATGCACAAACAGTAATTTCTCCGCATTGCAAGGTGCAATTCTGAAATTTTTTGCTTTTTCCTGCTCCTCTTAGCATGATAAATTTGCCATTGAAAAACATGTTTTTCATATACCAGAAATGTTTGAAGCTACTTACTGAATGAAAGGAGCTGGCATCTCACTCTCTTTGAATCTTCTTTATCATGCTAGGATTAACAGGAAAAAGCAAAAAATTTCAGAATTGCACCTTGCAATGTGGAGATATTACTGTTTGTGCATTTACAATATTCATTGATTTTTGCCATTGAAAAACATGTTTTTCATATACCAGAAATGTTTGAAGCTACTGACTGAATGAAAGGAGCTGGCATCTCACTCTCTTTGAATCTTCTTTATCATGCTAGGATTAACAGGAAAAAGCTAGAAATTTCAGAATTGCACCGTGCAATGTGGAGATATTACTGTTTGTGCATTTACAATATTCATTGATTTTTGCCATTGAAAAACATGTTTTTCATATACCAGAAATGTTTGAAGCTACTGACTGAATGAAAGGAGCTGGCATCTCACTCTCTTTGAATCTTCTTTATCATGCTAGGATTAGCAGGAAAAAGCAAAAAATTTCAGAATTGCACCTTGCAATGTGGAGATATTACTGTTTGTGCATTTACAATATTCATTGATTTTTGCCATTGAAAAACATGTTTTTCATATACCAGAAATGTTTGAAGCTACTGACTGAATGAAAGGAGCTGGCATCTCACTCTCTTTGAATCTTCTTTATCATGCTAGGATTAACAGGAAAAAGCTAAAAATTTCAGATTTGCACCGTGCAATGTGGAGATATTACTGTTTGTGCATTTACAATATTCATTGATTTTTGCCATTGAAAAACATGTTTTTCATATACCAGAAATGTTTGAAGCTACTGACTGAATGAAAGGAGCTGGCATCTCACTCTCTTTGAATCTTCTTTATCATGCTAGGATTAGCAGGAAAAAGCAAAAAATTTCAGAATTGCACCTTGCAATGTGGAGATATTACTGTTTGTGCATTTACAATATTCATTGATTTTTGCCATTGAACAACATGTTTTTCATATACCAGAAATGTTTGAAGCTACTGACTGAATGAAAGGAGCTGGCATCTCACTCTCTTTGAATCTTCTTTATCATGCTAGGATTAACAGGAAAAAGCAAAGAATTTCAGAATTGCACCTTGCAATGTGGAGATATTACTGTTTGTGCATTTACAATATTCATTGATTTTTGCCATTGAAAAACATGTTTTTCATATACCAGAAATGTTTGAAGCTACTGACTGAATGAAAGGAGCTGGAATCTCACTCTCTTTGAATCTTCTTTATCATGCTAGGATTAACAGGAAAAAGCTAAAAATTTCAGAATTGCACCGTGCAATGTGGAGATATTACTGTTTGTGCATTTACAATATTCATTGATTTTTGCCATTGAAAAACATGTTTTTCATATACCAGAAATGTTTGAAGCTACTGACTGAATGAAAGGAGCTGGCATCTCACTCTCTTTGAATCTTCTTTATCATGCTAGGATTAGCAGGAAAAAGCAAAAAATTTCAGAATTGCACCTTGCAATGTGGAGATATTATTGTTTGTGCATTTACAATATTCATTGATTTTTGCCATTGAAAAACATGTTTTTCATATACCAGAAATGTTTGAAGCTACTGACTGAATGAAAGGAGCTGGCATCTCACTCTCTTTGAATCTTCTTTATCATGCTAGGATTAACAGGAAAAAGCTAAAAATTTCAGAATTGCACCGTGCAATGTGGAGATATTACTGTTTGTGCATTTACAATATTCATTGATTTTTGCCATTGAAAAACATGTTTTTCATATACCAGAAATGTTTGAAGCTACTGACTGAATGAAAGGAGCTGGCATCTCAATCTCTTTGAATCTTCTTTATCATGCTAGGATTAGCAGGAAAAAGCAAAAAATTTCAGAATTGCACCTTGCAATGTGGAGATATTACTGTTTGTGCATTTACAATATTCATTGATTTTTGCCATTGAAAAACATGTTTTTCATATACCAGAAATGTTTGAAGCTACTGACTGAATGAAAGGAGCTGGCATCTCACTCTCTTTGAATCTTCTTTATCATGCTAGGATTAACAGGAAAAAGCAAAAAATTTCAGAATTGCACCTTGCAATGTGGAGATATTACTGTTTGTGCATTTACAATATTCATTGATTTTTGCCATTGAAAAACATGTTTTTCATATACCAGAAATGTTTGAAGCTACTGACTGAATGAAAGGAGCTGGCATCTCACTCTCTTTGAATCTTCTTTATCATGCTAGGATTAACAGGAAAAAGCTAGAAATTTCAGAATTGCACCGTGCAATGTGGAGATATTACTGTTTGTGCATTTACAATATTCATTGATTTTTGCCATTGAAAAACATGTTTTTCATATACCAGAAATGTTTGAAGCTACTGACTGAATGAAAGGAGCTGGCATCTCACTCTCTTTGAATCTTCTTTATCATGCTAGGATTAGCAGGAAAAAGCAAAAAATTTCAGAATTGCACCTTGCAATGTGGAGATATTACTGTTTGTGCATTTACAATATTCATTGATTTTTGCCATTGAAAAACATGTTTTTCATATACCAGAAATGTTTGAAGCTACTGACTGAATGAAAGGAGCTGGCATCTCACTCTCTTTGAATCTTCTTTATCATGCTAGGATTAACAGGAAAAAGCTAAAAATTTCAGATTTGCACCGTGCAATGTGGAGATATTACTGTTTGTGCATTTACAATATTCATTGATTTTTGCCATTGAAAAACATGTTTTTCATATACCAGAAATGTTTGAAGCTACTGACTGAATGAAAGGAGCTGGCATCTCACTCTCTTTGAATCTTCTTTATCATGCTAGGATTAGCAGGAAAAAGCAAAAAATTTCAGAATTGCACCTTGCAATGTGGAGATATTACTGTTTGTGCATTTACAATATTCATTGATTTTTGCCATTGAACAACATGTTTTTCATATACCAGAAATGTTTGAAGCTACTGACTGAATGAAAGGAGCTGGCATCTCACTCTCTTTGAATCTTCTTTATCATGCTAGGATTAACAGGAAAAAGCTAAAAATTTCAGATTTGCACCGTGCAATGTGGAGATATTACTGTTTGTGCATTTACAATATTCATTGATTTTTGCCATTGAAAAACATGTTTTTCATATACCAGAAATGTTTGAAGCTACTGACTGAATGAAAGGAGCTGGCATCTCACTCTCTTTGAATCTTCTTTATCATGCTAGGATTAGCAGGAAAAAGCAAAAAATTTCAGAATTGCACCTTGCAATGTGGAGATATTACTGTTTGTGCATTTACAATATTCATTGATTTTTGCCATTGAACAACATGTTTTTCATATACCAGAAATGTTTGAAGCTACTGACTGAATGAAAGGAGCTGGCATCTCACTCTCTTTGAATCTTCTTTATCATGCTAGGATTAACAGGAAAAAGCAAAGAATTTCAGAATTGCACCTTGCAATGTGGAGATATTACTGTTTGTGCATTTACAATATTCATTGATTTTTGCCATTGAAAAACATGTTTTTCATATACCAGAAATGTTTGAAGCTACTGACTGAATGAAAGGAGCTGGAATCTCACTCTCTTTGAATCTTCTTTATCATGCTAGGATTAACAGGAAAAAGCTAAAAATTTCAGAATTGCACCGTGCAATGTGGAGATATTACTGTTTGTGCATTTACAATATTCATTGATTTTTGCCATTGAAAAACATGTTTTTCATATACCAGAAATGTTTGAAGCTACTGACTGAATGAAAGGAGCTGGCATCTCACTCTCTTTGAATCTTCTTTATCATGCTAGGATTAGCAGGAAAAAGCAAAAAATTTCAGAATTGCACCTTGCAATGTGGAGATATTATTGTTTGTGCATTTACAATATTCATTGATTTTTGCCATTGAAAAACATGTTTTTCATATACCAGAAATGTTTGAAGCTACTGACTGAATGAAAGGAGCTGGCATCTCACTCTCTTTGAATCTTCTTTATCATGCTAGGATTAACAGGAAAAAGCTAAAAATTTCAGAATTGCACCGTGCAATGTGGAGATATTACTGTTTGTGCATTTACAATATTCATTGATTTTTGCCATTGAAAAACATGTTTTTCATATACCAGAAATGTTTGAAGCTACTGACTGAATGAAAGGAGCTGGCATCTCACTCTCTTTGAATCTTCTTTATCATGCTAGGATTAGCAGGAAAAAGCAAAAAATTTCAGAATTGCACCTTGCAATGTGGAGATATTACTGTTTGTGCATTTACAATATTCATTGATTTTTGCCATTGAAAAACATGTTTTTCATATACCAGAAATGTTTGAAGCTACTGACTGAATGAAAGGAGCTGGCATCTCACTCTCTTTGAATCTTCTTTATCATGCTAGGATTAACAGGAAAAAGCAAAAAATTTCAGAATTGCACCTTGCAATGTGGAGATATTACTGTTTGTGCATTTACAATATTCATTGATTTTTGCCATTGAAAAACATGTTTTTCATATACCAGAAATGTTTGAAGCTACTGACTGAATGAAAGGAGCTGGCATCTCACTCTCTTTGAATCTTCTTTATCATGCTAGGATTAACAGGAAAAAGCTAAAAATTTCAGAATTGCACCGTGCAATGTGGAGATATTACTGTTTGTGCATTTACAATATTCATTGATTTTTGCCATTGAAAAACATGTTTTTCATATACCAGAAATGTTTGAAGCTACTGACTGAATGAAAGGAGCTGGCATCTCACTCTTTGAATCTTCTTTATCATGCTAGGATTAGCAGGAAAAAGCAAAAAATTTCAGAATTGCACCTTGCAATGTGGAGATATTACTGTTTGTGCATTTACAATATTCATTGATTTTTGCCATTGAACATGTTTTTCATATACCAGAAATGTTTGAAGCTACTGACTGAATGAAAGGAGCTGGCATCTCACTCTCTTTGAATCTTCTTTATCATGCTAGGATTAACAGGAAAAAGCTAAAAATTTCAGATTTGCACCGTGCAATGTGGAGATATTACTGTTTGTGCATTTACAATATTCATTGATTTTTGCCATTGAAAAACATGTTTTTCATATACCAGAAATGTTTGAAGCTACTGACTGAATGAAAGGAGCTGGCATCTCACTCTCTTTGAATCTTCTTTATCATGCTAGGATTAGCAGGAAAAAGCAAAAAATTTCAGAATTGCACCTTGCAATGTGGAGATATTACTGTTTGTGCATTTACAATATTCATTGATTTTTGCCATTGAACAACATGTTTTTCATATACCAGAAATGTTTGAAGCTACTGACTGAATGAAAGGAGCTGGCATCTCACTCTCTTTGAATCTTCTTTATCATGCTAGGATTAACAGGAAAAAGCAAAGAATTTCAGAATTGCACCTTGCAATGTGGAGATATTACTGTTTGTGCATTTACAATATTCATTGATTTTTGCCATTGAAAAACATGTTTTTCATATACCAGAAATGTTTGAAGCTACTGACTGAATGAAAGGAGCTGGAATCTCACTCTCTTTGAATCTTCTTTATCATGCTAGGATTAACAGGAAAAAGCTAAAAATTTCAGAATTGCACCGTGCAATGTGGAGATATTACTGTTTGTGCATTTACAATATTCATTGATTTTTGCCATTGAAAAACATGTTTTTCATATACCAGAAATGTTTGAAGCTACTGACTGAATGAAAGGAGCTGGCATCTCACTCTCTTTGAATCTTCTTTATCATGCTAGGATTAGCAGGAAAAAGCAAAAAATTTCAGAATTGCACCTTGCAATGTGGAGATATTATTGTTTGTGCATTTACAATATTCATTGATTTTTGCCATTGAAAAACATGTTTTTCATATACCAGAAATGTTTGAAGCTACTGACTGAATGAAAGGAGCTGGCATCTCACTCTCTTTGAATCTTCTTTATCATGCTAGGATTAACAGGAAAAAGCTAAAAATTTCAGAATTGCACCGTGCAATGTGGAGATATTACTGTTTGTGCATTTACAATATTCATTGATTTTTGCCATTGAAAAACATGTTTTTCATATACCAGAAATGTTTGAAGCTACTGACTGAATGAAAGGAGCTGGCATCTCACTCTCTTTGAATCTTCTTTATCATGCTAGGATTAGCAGGAAAAAGCAAAAAATTTCAGAATTGCACCTTGCAATGTGGAGATATTACTGTTTGTGCATTTACAATATTCATTGATTTTTGCCATTGAAAAACATGTTTTTCATATACCAGAAATGTTTGAAGCTACTGACTGAATGAAAGGAGCTGGCATCTCACTCTCTTTGAATCTTCTTTATCATGCTAGGATTAACAGGAAAAAGCAAAAAATTTCAGAATTGCACCTTGCAATGTGGAGATATTACTGTTTGTGCATTTACAATATTCATTGATTTTTGCCATTGAAAAACATGTTTTTCATATACCAGAAATGTTTGAAGCTACTGACTGAATGAAAGGAGCTGGCATCTCACTCTCTTTGAATCTTCTTTATCATGCTAGGATTAACAGGAAAAAGCTAAAAATTTCAGAATTGCACCGTGCAATGTGGAGATATTACTGTTTGTGCATTTACAATATTCATTGATTTTTGCCATTGAAAAACATGTTTTTCATATACCAGAAATGTTTGAAGCTACTGACTGAATGAAAGGAGCTGGCATCTCACTCTCTTTGAATCTTCTTTATCATGCTAGGATTAGCAGGAAAAAGCAAAAAATTTCAGAATTGCACCTTGCAATGTGGAGATATTACTGTTTGTGCATTTACAATATTCATTGATTTTTGCCATTGAAAAACGTTTTTCATATACCAGAAATGTTTGAAGCTACTGACTGAATGAAAGGAGCTGGCATCTCACTCTCTTTGAATCTTCTTTATCATGCTAGGATTAACAGGAAAAAGCTAAAAATTTCAGAATTGCACCGTGCAATGTGGAGATATTACTGTTTGTGCATTTACAATATTCATTGATTTTTGCCATTGAAAAACATGTTTTTCATATACCAGAAATGTTTGAAGCTACTGACTGAATGAAAGGAGCTGGCATCTCACTCTCTTTGAATCTTCTTTATCATGCTAGGATTAACAGGAAAAAGCTAAAAATTTCAGAATTGCACCGTGCAATGTGGAGATATTACTGTTTGTGCATTTACAATATTCATTGATTTTTGCCATTGAAAAACATGTTTTTCATATACCAGAAATGTTTGAAGCTACTGACTGAATGAAAGGAGCTGGCATCTCACTCTCTTTGAATCTTCTTTATCATGCTAGGATTAGCAGGAAAAAGCAAAAAATTTCAGAATTGCACCTTGCAATGTGGAGATATTACTGTTTGTGCATTTACAATATTCATTGATTTTTGCCATTGAAAAACATGTTTTTCATATACCAGAAATGTTTGAAGCTACTGACTGAATGAAAGGAGCTGGCATCTCACTCTCTTTGAATCTTCTTTAACATGCTAGGATTAACAGGAAAAAGCTAAAAATTTCAGAATTGCACCGTGCAATGTGGAGATATTACTGTTTGTGCATTTACAATATTCATTGATTTTTGCCATTGAAAAACATGTTTTTCATATACCAGAAATGTTTGAAGCTACTGACTGAATGAAAGGAGCTGGCATCTCACTCTCTTTGAATCTTCTTTATCATGCTAGGATTAGCAGGAAAAAGCAAAAAATTTCAGAATTGCACCTTGCAATGTGGAGATATTACTGTTTGTGCATTTACAATATTCATTGATTTTTGCCATTGAAAAACATGTTTTTCATATACCAGAAATGTTTGAAGCTACTGACTGAATGAAAGGAGCTGGCATCTCACTCTCTTTGAATCTTCTTTATCATGCTAGGATTAGCAGGAAAAAGCAAAAAATTTCAGAATTGCACCTTGCAATGTGGAGATATTACTGTTTGTGCATTTACAATATTCATTGATTTTTGCCATTGAAAAACATGTTTTTCATATACCAGAAATGTTTGAAGCTACTGACTGAATGAAAGGAGCTGGCATCTCACTCTCTTTGAATCTTCTTTATCATGCTAGGATTAACAGGAAAAAGCAAAAAATTTCAGAATTGCACCTTGCAATGTGGAGATATTACTGTTTGTGCATTTACAATATTCATTGATTTTTGCCATTGAAAAACATGTTTTTCATATACCAGAAATGTTTGAAGCTACTGACTGAATGAAAGGAGCTGGCATCTCACTCTCTTTGAATCTTCTTTATCATGCTAGGATTAACAGGAAAAAGCTAAAAATTTCAGAATTGCACCGTGCAATGTGGAGATATTACTGTTTGTGCATTTACAATATTCATTGATTTTTGCCATTGAAAAACATGTTTTTCATATACCAGAAATGTTTGAAGCTACTGACTGAATGAAAGGAGCTGGCATCTCACTCTCTTTGAATCTTCTTTATCATGCTAGGATTAGCAGGAAAAAGCAAAAAATTTCAGAATTGCACCTTGCAATGTGGAGATATTACTGTTTGTGCATTTACAATATTCATTGATTTTTGCCATTGAAAAACGTTTTTCATATACCAGAAATGTTTGAAGCTACTGACTGAATGAAAGGAGCTGGCATCTCACTCTCTTTGAATCTTCTTTATCATGCTAGGATTAACAGGAAAAAGCTAAAAATTTCAGAATTGCACCGTGCAATGTGGAGATATTACTGTTTGTGCATTTACAATATTCATTGATTTTTGCCATTGAAAAACATGTTTTTCATATACCAGAAATGTTTGAAGCTACTGACTGAATGAAAGGAGCTGGCATCTCACTCTCTTTGAATCTTCTTTATCATGCTAGGATTAACAGGAAAAAGCTAAAAATTTCAGAATTGCACCGTGCAATGTGGAGATATTACTGTTTGTGCATTTACAATATTCATTGATTTTTGCCATTGAAAAACATGTTTTTCATATACCAGAAATGTTTGAAGCTACTGACTGAATGAAAGGAGCTGGCATCTCACTCTCTTTGAATCTTCTTTATCATGCTAGGATTAGCAGGAAAAAGCAAAAAATTTCAGAATTGCACCTTGCAATGTGGAGATATTACTGTTTGTGCATTTACAATATTCATTGATTTTTGCCATTGAAAAACATGTTTTTCATATACCAGAAATGTTTGAAGCTACTGACTGAATGAAAGGAGCTGGCATCTCACTCTCTTTGAATCTTCTTTAACATGCTAGGATTAACAGGAAAAAGCTAAAAATTTCAGAATTGCACCGTGCAATGTGGAGATATTACTGTTTGTGCATTTACAATATTCATTGATTTTTGCCATTGAAAAACATGTTTTTCATATACCAGAAATGTTTGAAGCTACTGACTGAATGAAAGGAGCTGGCATCTCACTCTCTTTGAATCTTCTTTATCATGCTAGGATTAGCAGGAAAAAGCAAAAAATTTCAGAATTGCACCTTGCAATGTGGAGATATTACTGTTTGTGCATTTACAATATTCATTGATTTTTGCCATTGAAAAACATGTTTTTCATATACCAGAAATGTTTGAAGCTACTGACTGAATGAAAGGAGCTGGCATCTCACTCTCTTTGAATCTTCTTTATCATGCTAGGATTAACAGGAAAAAGCAAAGAATTTCAGAATTGCACCTTGCAATGTGGAGATATTACTGTTTGTGCATTTACAATATTCATTGATTTTTGCCATTGAAAAACATGTTTTTCATATACCAGAAATGTTTGAAGCTACTGACTGAATGAAAGGAGCTGGCATCTCACTCTCTTTGAATCTTCTTTATCATGCTAGGATTAACAGGAAAAAGCTAAAAATTTCAGAATTGCACCGTGCAATGTGGAGATATTACTGTTTGTGCATTTACAATATTCATTGATTTTTGCCATTGAAAAACATGTTTTTCATATACCAGAAATGTTTGAAGCTACTGACTGAATGAAAGGAGCTGGCATCTCACTCTCTTTGAATCTTCTTTATCATGCTAGGATTAGCAGGAAAAAGCAAAAAATTTCAGAATTGCACCTTGCAATGTGGAGATATTACTGTTTGTGCATTTACAATATTCATTGATTTTTGCCATTGAAAAACATATACCAGAAATGTTTGAAGCTACTGACTGAATGAAAGGAGCTGGCATCTCACTCTCTTTGAATCTTCTTTATCATGCTAGGATTAACAGGAAAAAGCTAAAAATTTCAGAATTGCACCGTGCAATATGGAGATATTACTGTTTGTGCATTTACAATATTCATTGATTTTTGCCATTGAAAAACATGTTTTTCATATACCAGAAATGTTTGAAGCTACTGACTGAATGAAAGGAGCTGGCATCTCACTCTCTTTGAATCTTCTTTATCATGCTAGGATTAGCAGGAAAAAGCAAAAAATTTCAGAATTGCACCTTGCAATGTGGAGATATTACTGTTTGTGCATTACAATATTCATTGATTTTTGCCATTGAAAAACATGTTTTTCATATACCAGAAATGTTTGAAGCTACTGACTGAATGAAAGGAGCTGGCATCTCACTCTCTTTGAATCTTCTTTATCATGCTAGGATTAACAGGAAAAAGCAAAAAATTTCAGAATTGCACCTTGCAATGTGGAGATATTACTGTTTGTGCATTTACAATATTCATTGATTTTTGCCATTGAAAAACATGTTTTTCATATACCAGAAATGTTTGAAGCTACTGACTGAATGAAAGGAGCTGGCATCTCACTCTCTTTGAATCTTCTTTATCATGCTAGGATTAGCAGGAAAAAGCTAAAAAATTTCAGAATTGCACCTTGCAATGTGGAGATATTACTGTTTGTGCATTTACAATATTCATTGATTTTTGCCATTGAAAAACATGTTTTTCATATACCAGAAATGTTTGAAGCTACTGACTGAATGAAAGGAGCTGGCATCTCACTCTCTTTGAATCTTCTTTATCATGCTAGGATTAACAGGAAAAAGCTAAAAATTCAGAATTGCACCGTGCAATGTGGAGATATTACTGTTTGTGCATTTACAATATTCATTGATTTTTGCCATTGAAAAACATGTTTTCATATACCAGAAATGTTTGAAGCTACTGACTGAATGAAAGGAGCTGGCATCTCACTCTCTTTGAATCTTCTTTATCATGCTAGGATTAACAGGAAAAAGCTAAAAATTTCAGAATTGCACCTTGCAATGTGGAGATATTACTGTTTGTGCATTTACAATATTCATTGATTTTTGCCATTGAAAAACATGTTTTTCATATACCAGAAATGTTTGAAGCTACTGACTGAATGAAAGGAGCTGGCATCTCACTCTCTTTGAATCTTCTTTATCATGCTAGGATTAGCAGGAAAAAGCAAAAAATTTCAGAATTGCACCTTGCAATGTGGAGATATTACTGTTTGTGCATTTACAATATTCATTGATTTTTGCCATTGAAAAACATGTTTTTCATATACCAGAAATGTTTGAAGCTACTGACTGAATGAAAGGAGCTGGCATCTCACTCTCTTTGAATCTTCTTTATCATGCTAGGATTAACAGGAAAAAGCTAAAAATTTCAGAATTGCACCTTGCAATGTGGAGATATTACTGTTTGTGCATTTACAATATTCATTGATTTTTGCCATTGAAAAACATGTTTTTCATATACCAGAAATGTTTGAAGCTACTGACTGAATGAAAGGAGCTGGCATCTCACTCTCTTTGAATCTTCTTTATCATGCTAGGATTAACAGGAAAAAGCTAAAAATTTCAGAATTGCACCGTGCAATGTGGAGATATTACTGTTTGTGCATTTACAATATTCATTGATTTTTGCCATTGAAAAACATGTTTTCATATACCAGAAATGTTTGAAGCTACTGACTGAATGAAAGGAGCTGGCATCTCACTCTCTTTGAATCTTCTTTATCATGCTAGGATTAGCAGGAAAAAGCAAAAAATTTCAGAATTGCACCTTGCAATGTGGAGATATTACTGTTTGTGCATTTACAATATTCATTGATTTTTGCCATTGAAAAACATGTTTTTCATATACCAGAAATGTTTGAAGCTACTGACTGAATGAAAGGAGCTGGCATCTCACTCTCTTTGAATCTTCTTTATCATGCTAGGATTAACAGGAAAAAGCTAAAAATTTCAGAATTGCACCGTGCAATGTGGAGATATTACTGTTTGTGCATTTACAATATTCATTGATTTTTGCCATTGAAAAACATGTTTTTCATATACCAGAAATGTTTGAAGCTACTGACTGAATGAAAGGAGCTGGCATCTCACTCTCTTTGAATCTTCTTTATCATGCTAGGATTAACAGGAAAAAGCAAAAAATTTCAGAATTGCACCGTGCAATGTGGAGATATTACTGTTTGTGCATTTACAATATTCATTGATTTTTGCCATTGAAAAACATGTTTTTCATATACCAGAAATGTTTGAAGCTACTGACTGAATGAAAGGAGCTGGCATCTCACTCTCTTTGAATCTTCTTTATCATGCTAGGATTAGCAGGAAAAAGCTAAAAAATTTCAGAATTGCACCTTGCAATGTGGAGATATTACTGTTTGTGCATTTACAATATTCATTGATTTTTGCCATTGAAAAACATGTTTTTCATATACCAGAAATGTTTGAAGCTACTGACTGAATGAAAGGAGCTGGCATCTCACTCTCTTTGAATCTTCTTTATCATGCTAGGATTAACAGGAAAAAGCTAAAAATTTCAGAATTGCACCGTGCAATGTGGAGATATTACTGTTTGTGCATTTACAATATTCATTGATTTTTGCCATTGAAAAACATGTTTTTCATATACCAGAAATGTTTGAAGCTACTGACTGAATGAAAGGAGCTGGCATCTCACTCTCTTTGAATCTTCTTTATCATGCTAGGATTAGCAGGAAAAAGCAAAAAATTTCAGAATTGCACCTTGCAATGTGGAGATATTACTGTTTGTGCATTTACAATATTCATTGATTTTTGCCATTGAAAAACATGTTTTTCATATACCAGAAATGTTTGAAGCTACTGACTGAATGAAAGGAGCTGGCATCTCACTCTCTTTGAATCTTCTTTATCATGCTAGGATTAACAGGAAAAAGCTAAAAATTTCAGAATTGCACCGTGCAATGTGGAGATATTACTGTTTGTGCATTTACAATATTCATTGATTTTTGCCATTGAAAAACATGTTTTTCATATACCAGAAATGTTTGAAGCTACTGACTGAATGAAAGGAGCTGGCATCTCACTCTCTTTGAATCTTCTTTATCATGCTAGGATTAACAGGAAAAAGCTAAAAATTTCAGAATTGCACCGTGCAATGTGGAGATATTACTGTTTGTGCATTTACAATATTCATTGATTTTTGCCATTGAAAAACATGTTTTTCATATACCAGAAATGTTTGAAGCTACTGACTGAATGAAAGGAGCTGGCATCTCACTCTCTTTGAATCTTCTTTATCATGCTAGGATTAGCAGGAAAAAGCAAAAAATTTCAGAATTGCACCTTGCAATGTGGAGATATTACTGTTTGTGCATTTACAATATTCATTGATTTTTGCCATTGAAAAACATGTTTTTCATATACCAGAAATGTTTGAAGCTACTGACTGAATGAAAGGAGCTGGCATCTCACTCTCTTTTGAATCTTCTTTATCATGCTAGGATTAACAGGAAAAAGCTAAAATTTCAGAATTGCACCGTGCAATGTGGAGATATTACTGTTTGTGCATTTACAATATTCATTGATTTTTGCCATTGAAAAACATGTTTTTCATATACCAGTAAATGTTTGAAGCTACTGACTGAATGAAAGGAGCTGGCATCTCACTCTCTTTGAATCTTCTTTATCATGCTAGGATTAGCAGGAAAAAGCAAAAAATTTCAGAATTGCACCTTGCAATGTGGAGATATTACTGTTTGTGCATTTACAATATTCATTGATTTTTGCCATTGAAAAACATGTTTTTCATATACCAGAAATGTTTGAAGCTACTGACTGAATGAAAGGAGCTGGCATCTCACTCTCTTTGAATCTTCTTTATCATGCTAGGATTAACAGGAAAAAGCAAAAAATTTCAGAATTGCACCTTGCAATGTGGAGATATTACTGTTTGTGCATTTACAATATTCATTGATTTTTGCCATTGAAAAACATGTTTTTCATATACCAGAAATGTTTGAAGCTACTGACTGAATGAAAGGAGCTGGCATCTCACTCTCTTTGAATCTTCTTTATCATGCTAGGATTAACAGGAAAAAGCTAAAAATTTCAGAATTGCACCGTGCAATGTGGAGATATTACTGTTTGTGCATTTACAATATTCATTGATTTTTGCCATTGAAAAACATGTTTTTCATATACCAGAAATGTTTGAAGCTACTGACTGAATGAAAGGAGCTGGCATCTCACTCTCTTTGAATCTTCTTTATCATGCTAGGATTAACAGGAAAAAGCAAAAAATTTCAGAATTGCACCGTGCAATGTGGAGATATTACTGTTTGTGCATTTACAATATTCATTGATTTTTGCCATTGAAAAACATGTTTTTCATATACCAGAAATGTTTGAAGCTACTGACTGAATGAAAGGAGCTGGCATCTCACTCTCTTTGAATCTTCTTTATCATGCTAGGATTAACAGGAAAAAGCAAAAAATTTCAGAATTGCACCTTGCAATGTGGAGATATTACTGTTTGTGCATTTACAATATTCATTGATTTTTGCCATTGAAAAACATGTTTTTCATATACCAGAAATGTTTGAAGCTACTGACTGAATGAAAGGAGCTGGCATCTCACTCTCTTTGAATCTTCTTTATCATGCTAGGATTAACAGGAAAAGCTAAAAATTTCAGAATTTGCACCTTGCAATGTGGAGATATTACTGTTTGTGCATTTACAATATTCATTGATTTTTGCCATTGAAAAACATGTTTTTCATATACCAGAAATGTTTGAAGCTACTGACTGAATGAAAGGAGCTGGCATCTCACTCTCTTGAATCTTCCTTTATCATGCTAGGATTAGCAGGAAAAAGCAAAAATTTCAGAATTGCACCGTGCAATGTGGAGATATTACTGTTTGTGCATTTACAATATTCATTGATTTTTGCCATTGAAAAACATGTTTTTCATATACCAGAAATGTTTGAAGCTACTGACTGAATGAAAGGAGCTGGCATCTCACTCTCTTTGAATCTTCTTTATCATGCTAGGATAACAGGAAAAAGCTAAAAAATTTCAGAATTGCACCTTGCAATGTGGAGATATTACTGTTTGTGCATTTACAATATTCATTGATTTTTGCCATTGAAAAACATGTTTTTCATATACCAGAAATGTTTGAAGCTACTGACTGAATGAAAGAGCTGGCATCTCACTCTCTTTGAATCTTCTTTATCATGCTAGGATTAACAGGAAAAAGCTAAAAATTTCAGAATTGCACCGTGCAATGTGGAGATATTACTGTTTGTGCATTTACAATATTCATTGATTTTTGCCATTGAAAAACATGTTTTTCATATACCAGAAATGTTTGAAGCTACTGACTGAATGAAGGAGCTGGCATCTCACTCTCTTTGAATCTTCTTTATCATGCTAGGATTAGCAGGAAAAAGCAAAAAATTTCAGAATTGCACCTTGCAATGTGGAGATATTACTGTTTGTGCATTTACAATATTCATTGATTTTTGCCATTGAAAAACATGTTTTTCATATACCAGAATGTTTGAAGCTACGACTGAATGAAAGGAGCTGGCATCTCACTCTCTTTGAATCTTCTTTATCATGCTAGGATTAACAGGAAAAGCTAAAAATTTCAGATTGCACCGTGCAATGTGGAGATATTACTGTTTGTGCATTTACAATATTCATTGATTTTTGCCATTGAAAAACATGTTTTCATATACCAGAAATGTTTGAAGCTACTGACTGAATGAAAGGAGCTGGCATCTCACTCTCTTTGAATCTCTTTATCATGCTAGGATTAGCAGGAAAAAGCAAAAAATTTCAGAATTGCACCTTGCAATGTGGAGATATTACTGTTTGTGCATTTACAATATTCATTGATTTTTGCCATTGAAAACATGTTTTTCATATACCAGAAATGTTTGAAGCTACTGACTGAATGAAAGGAGCTGGCATCTCACTCTCTTTGAATCTTCTTTATCATGCTAGGATTAACAGGAAAAAGCAAAAATTTCAGAATTGCACCGTGCAATGTGGAGATATTACTGTTTGTGCATTTACAATATTCATTGATTTTTGCCATTGAAAAACATGTTTTTCATATACCAGAAATGTTTGAAGCTACTGACTGAATGAAAGGAGCTGGCATCTCACTCTCTTTGAATCTTCTTTATCATGCTAGGATTAACAGGAAAAAGCTAAAAATTTCAGAATTGCACCGTGCAATGTGGAGATATTACTGTTTGTGCATTTACAATATTCATTGATTTTTGCCATTGAAAAACATGTTTTTCATATACCAGAAATGTTTGAAGCTACTGACTGAATGAAAGGAGCTGGCATCTCACTCTCTTTGAATCTTCTTTATCATGCTAGGATTAGCAGGAAAAAGCAAAAAATTTCAGAATTGCACCTTGCAATGTGGAGATATTACTGTTTGTGCATTTACAATATTCATTGATTTTGCCATTGAAAAACATGTTTTTCATATACCAGAAATGTTTGAAGCTACTGACTGAATGAAAGGAGCTGGCATCTCACTCTCTTTGAATCTTCTTTATCATGCTAGGATTAACAGGAAAAAGCTAAAAATTTCAGAATTGCACCGTGCAATGTGGAGATATTACTGTTTGTGCATTTACAATATTCATGATTTTTGCCATTGAAAAACATGTTTTTCATATACCAGAAATGTTTGAAGCTACTGACTGAATGAAAGGAGCTGGCATCTCACTCTCTTTGAATCTTCTTTATCATGCTAGGATTAGCAGGAAAAAGCTAAAAATTTCAGAATTGCACCGTGCAATGTGGAGATATTACTGTTTGTGCATTTACAATATTCATTGATTTTTGCCATTGAAAAACATGTTTTTCATATACCAAGAAATGTTTGAAGCTACTGACTGAATGAAAGGAGCTGGCATCTCACTCTCTTTGAATCTTCTTTATCATGCTAGGATTAACAGGAAAAAGCAAAGAATTTCAGAATTGCACCTTGCAATGTGGAGATATTACTGTTTTGTGGCATTTACAATATTCATTGATTTTTGCCATTGAAAACATGTTTTTCATATACCAGAAATGTTTGAAGCTACTGACTGAATGAAAGGAGCTGGCATCTTCACTCTCTTGAATCTTCTTTATCATGCTAGGATTTAACAGGAAAAAGCTAAAAATTTCAGATTGCACCGTGCAATGTGGAGATATTACTGTTTGTGCATTTACATATTCATTGATTTTTGCCATTGAAAAACATGTTTTCATATACCAGAATGTTTGAAGCTACTGACTGAATGAAAGGAGCTGGCATCTCACTCTCTTTGAATCTTCCTTTATCATGCTAGGATTAGCAGGAAAAAGCTAAAAATTTCAGAATTGCACCGTGCAATGTGGAGATATTACTGTTTGTGCATTTACATATTCATTGATTTTTGCCAGTGAAAACATGTTTTTCATATACCAGAATGTTTGAAGCTACTGACTGAATGAAAGGAGCTGGCATCTCACTCTCTTTGAATCTTCTTTATCATGCTAGGATTAGCAGGAAAAAGCAAAGGAATTTCAGAATTGCACCTGCAATGTGGAGATATTACTGTTTGTGCATTTACAATATTCATGATTTTTGCCATTGAAAAACATGTTTTTCATATACCAGAAATGTTTGAAGCTACTGACTGAATGAAAGGAGCTGGCATCTCACTCTCTTTGAATCTTCTTTATCATGCTAGGATTAACAGGAAAAGCTAAAAATTTCAGAATTGCACCGTGCAATGTGGAGATATTACTGTTTGTGCATTTACAATATTCATGATTTTTGCCATTGAAAACATGTTTTCATATACCAGAAATGTTTGAAGCTACTGACTGAATGAAGGAGCTGGCATCTCACTCTTCTTTGAATCTTCTTTATCATGCTAAGGATTAGCAGGAAAAGCAAAAAATTTCAGAATTGCACCTTGCAATGTGGAGATATTACTGTTTGTGCATTTACAATATTCATTGATTTTTGCCATTGAAAAACATGTTTTTCATATACCAGAATTTTGAAGCTACTGACTGAATGAAAGGAGCTGCATCTCACTCTCTTTGAATCTTCTTTATCATGCTAGGATAGCAGGAAAAAGCAAAAATTTCAGAATTGCACCTTGCAATGTGAGATATACTGTTGTGCATTACAATATTCATTGTTTGCCATTGAAAAACATGTTTTTCATATACCAGAAATTGTCTAGCTACTGACCTGAATGAAAGGAGCTGGCCTCTCTGAATCTTCTTTTATCCATGCTAGGATTAACAGAAAAAGCTAAAATTTCCTGAAATTGCACCGTGCAATGTGGGAGATATTACTGTTTGTGCATTTCAATATTCATTGAATTTTTGCATTGAAAACATGTTTTTTCATATACCAAAATGTTTTGAAGCTACTGACTGAATGAAAGGAGCTGCATCTCACTCTCTTTGAATCTCTTTATATCATGCTAGGATTAGCAGGAAAAAGCAAAAATTTCAGATTGCACCTTGCAATGTGAGAATATTACTGTTGTGCATTTACAATATTCATTGATTTTGCCATTGAAAAACATGTTTTCAATATACCAGAAATGTTTGAAGCTACCTACTGAAGGAAAGAGCTGGATCTCACTCTCTTTGAATCTTCTTTATCATGCTAGGATTAACAGGAAAAAGCAAAAAATTTCAGAATTGCACCTTGCAATGTGGAGATATTACTGTTTGTGCATTTACAATATTCATTGATTTTTGCCATTGAAAAAACATGTTTTTCATATACCAGAA
>NW_027370441.1:0-35958 GCF_046119375.1 Phyllobates terribilis | reverse complement strand
TAGCCGGCTATGTCATCTTCAAGTGCATTTTGCACAAGCTTCCTTATGTTTTTTATGAAACATTTCTTAGGGTATTTTGGTCTTACTTAAGTGTACTTTATGAGGTTCAAAGGGGCCGGCCTTCACTTGGTATAAAAGCCAAGAGATAGCTCATTATTTGGGGCCTTTGAATTGATTAAAAACACACATGTTGTAAAAGTTGAGCAAAGACTCCTTTCTATCATTTGAAGGCCACCTTGGTTTGTTGGTTGATCAACTGAAAACAACCTTATCTCTTGCCCAATTATATCTTGTTTGTGTGATTGTTATTGTATGAACTTGATTAGGGAAACTCATGGTGCTCTAGGTGGTATATCCCCTAGTTGTGTTGTGTTATAGCTTGTTTGTTTCTTGTAGGCTTGCATTGTGTTGAGGTTAAGTCCAAGGTGCTTGCAAGAGAGCTTAAGAATCACTCAAGAACTTATCCCCCTTTGTTTTCATTTCACTTCTATCTCTATTTTGCATCAAAGCTTGTTTCCAAGCTAGGATAACATCTAGGACACTTGTTCTTGATGTTTGGAAAGGATTGAACTCTAGATCCGAGCATTGTAGGGATATCCCTACATCAAACTGTGAGCGCACCTTTTGGCACATTGGGGTCAAACACGGTCTTCTTGAGCGCAGTTGCACCAGCTGGCCAATTGTTTTGTACAGCCGACCAAACCCGCTGGACTGCTCTGTCAGCCTTAAAGCGATGCACTGAATACTTAAATGCGCTGAATACTGAAGCGCATGCTAAACCACCTCTGAGTAGACGTAACACTGAAGCACATGCTGGATCTTTGTTAAACCGAAGAAGCATAACACTGATTGAGATGAGTAGACGTAAGAGTGTGATGTCCAGTTCAATTTTTAAACTACAATGTAAAGAAATTCATGAATAGGAAGATGCACATTTCATAAAGGGGACATTAGAGCATTCAATTACTCAAGTTGATGTGGACGTATGTGCATATACATGTAGCATGGTAATTGAGGCTTTATGTCACCAAATGAATACTTCTCTAATGTAGAGCTCAATAAAGGACGAGAGAAGCGTTACATCTAGTCAGGCTAGGGACACCTATGCAATGGATCATTTCTTAGGCATGTAATATGGGTAGAAGACGATCACCATTATCACGTTTTGGCAAATAAGAGCATGAATGGATTAGGATTATATCAAATTGAGCCAAACAAGTCAGACAAGTTCAATACTAATTCATTTCAATGATCAATCAAAAGCATGAAGACTCAAAGCTATCAAGCGCAAGCGACCATAGTTCGTACCTTGATACTAAGCTCGCTAGTTCTAGTCAAATGGAGGAATACTTACAGTGCCATTGCCTCGAAGCTTAATGGAGTCGAATAAGGCCAAGCTGAACCCGGAGGTTTAAGAATACCTGACGATTAAGCGCCTTAGTGAAGATATCTGCCAATTGCCCTTCCGAAGATACGTGAATAAGCTTGATGCCCTTGCGCTTCTGATAATCACGTGGAAAGTGTACATCGAGATATTAAGTCCTTGAATGATGTACTAGATATGTCTCGTGATCTTTTCTTGCCTTTTGCCCTGAAGAAGTCTTGTGCTTCTTCCTTATGTTGAAATGAGAGTAGCCGTAGTGGATCGCTCGTTACAAACAATCGCTAAACATGAATCTTCTACTCTTCATTTCATTCTGCAAAGAAAAAGATCAATTTCTATGTTTCCTACGAAGCGCACGCTTCGTGGGAACATTGTCCATAGCTATTGACTCACTTGTGTTAGTTGAGCTTTAATCATCTTGTTAAAGCTTAATCTATTTCTCTTTGTTTTGATGATAACAAACTAATATGTTTAATCTCTTAGTGTTTTTAAGCCTTCCAGGTCATTGCCATATTTGTAAGGATGCGCTTAAGTCACTTAGAGATGCGCTTGACTGGTCACAGTCGCGCTTAACACCAAGCGGAGAAAGTAAGTTTCGCAAACGGTGTTTAATAAATCCATTCAAGACCAAGAAGTAAGAGTGATCGAGCTTCGAGGGCGTAGAGACGCGCTTGAATAAAGTTGACCACGAGGTTCCACTGAAGCTTAGGGTGCGCCAGAGCGCAGGAGAACAAATCTGCACGCTACGAAGGCTGGTAAAGCGGGAGAGTGCAAGTTGCGTGCACAGGAAGGTGCGAGAAGAACTTCACACTCTTTGGGATGCCACTCCAGGGATCGCCAGCGTGGCAAGAGTTTGTTAGAGCTTGAAGCACACGGATTGCTTATGTGGCGTGGATCAACACATGAAGAACAAAACCAATTCACTCCAAGCCGTTGATTAATTCTGGTGAAGTGATCAAGGCACACGGATTGATGAGGTGGCATTGTGTTTAGTCTTTGTTTGTTACACGGTTGAGTTATAGGTTTAGCTTCAGACTTGTGTATAAATAGAGTACTATTTCATTCACTCTAGGCGTTGCAAACATAGGGAATATAGGAAGCTAGAGAGAGCTTAAGAGATATTTCGTTTGTAATCAGAGAGTGTTGAGAGTGCCTTTGTTCTTCAGAGCTGAACTGAGAGTATTGTAGAGAGAGTGCTTACGAGTGAGCTTCTGGTGTTGAAGCGAGAGATTGTAATCACCTCTTAATCAATACAAGTGTAGTGGTGAGTTTTATCCCGAGTCAGGTAGTGACTTAGGGTTCTCACCGTTTGGAAATTCTTTTGTGTGCAAATATAGGTGCGCTTTAACAACTTAAAGCGCGCTTTATTGTCTGTCTAACCTCTTCCGCACTTAAGGACTTTATTAAATTCATTACTAATAGTTCATCATAGGTTAAGCGCAAGCCAAGCATTCAAAGCGCAATTGAATCCTTGTTAAGCGCAACTAAGGCTTAATGAACCTTAGTGACAGAGAACAATAGCTGATCACAACACGTGTTTTCTACTTTGGTAACGTGTTAAAACCAACAATTGGTATCAGAACAACAGGTTAGCTATTTGCACTAATCCTTTTACAGGTTCAAAAGCATTCTCAAGTCTAGAACAATGGCCAGTTTCAACCTCGGTATTTCTCTCGCCAAGCCCCATGTCCTTGTTGAAGGCGAACTTGAATGGTGGCTCACTATGACGAAGAACTACATCCAGCAAACGGACTATCAGTGCTGGAAGATTGTTGAAAAAGGTGATGAGAAGATCTCCGAGACGGATGACTCAAAATGGGAAGCGAAAGAGTACCAACTTATGGAGAAGAATGCTAAAGCGCGACAGCTCATTCTTAATGCTCTTTCAATAAAAGATATAGACAAGGTAATGTCCCTTCCCACTGCTCAAGCTATGTGGAAAGCTATTATAAACATGCACTCTGGCAGTGATGATATGAAGGACAACCGTATCTTTGAGCTTAATCGCGAATTTTGCTCCATTCGAATAAGGGAAAATGAGCTCGTCTCTGATTATCATTCTCGGTGTCAAATCCTGTATGACAAGATGCTTTCTGCTGGAATGGAGAAGAAAGCTTGGGAGTATTCTATGGCGTTCATTCATGGAGTGAACTCAAAGTATACAACCCTCAAGCAAATTCTTCTTCAGTCCAAGGAAACCCGAGAATTACCTATCTCTGTTCTTGCAGGTAAATTTAAAGTGCAGGAAATCAAGAACAATGAGGAAAAGCAATCAGAACGAGAGAACAAAGGAATGGTGCTTAAGTTATCTCGTGTTCTCCAAAAGCTTGAAAATGATGAAGAAGGAGAAGACGACGATGATATGGACGTCGCTATGATGACCAAGCTTGTGAAAATATTTTTCAACAAACAAAAGCGCGACTCTACCTATAAGCAGCGCGACCTCAGGGATTTCACTTGTTTCAACTGCAATGAGAAAGGTCACCTTGCAAAAGCGTGTCCTTATCCAAAAGTTAATCCAGGATTAAGCTCAAAACAGCCCCCCAAACAAGCCTTCGTCACACTTTGGGGAGAATCTGATGATTATTCGGACGATGGAGCGCAACCCGACTTGTGCTTAATGGCTGGCGCCGCATCTGACTCAGACTCTGGCTCTGAGATTGAGGTAAATGATCTGAACCTTGACATTCTTCCCAAGCGCAATCTTGTCCTCCTTCTAAAAGAGCTTATGGTTCAACACAAGTCTCTAGCAACTGATGCTAGAGCACGGCTTGTTGAACTAGATGATGCTAAGGAAGAACTGGTTGAGCTTTCTAAAGATTTACATGACAAAAACACACTCCTCTCTAAATCTTGTGAACTTTGTCATGGTAAAGGGTTAGAAAGTAACTATGTCTCAACCAAAGATGTTAAGCTTGATCAGATCATATCAAAGCTTGATGTTCTTACAAAGTTAGTGGAAACAAAGTCTGTTTCTCAAACAGGCTTTGTTAAAGCTAGACCTGGATTGGGTTATGACCCCCAGGAATCTTCCTCTTCCTCCATTCCTCCTCAAGCAAGTGAAATATCTTCTAAGATCAAATCACTTGAACAAGACCTAACTGCCTACAAGAGTGAAAACTCTCATTTAAAGAGCAGGATTAAGGTACTTGAGGAACAACCTTCAGAAACCAAAGAGTGGTTTCGTGGGGGAAAAGCGCATCATTTGTATAAGAAACAAGCGCTTACCCCAACTCAGCCTCCCGTCTTGCAAGAGAAAAGACCATTTAGACCGGGAAAGGGCAAGTATGGTTATGTGAGAGGTAACCATTACTGTACCTTTTGTGGTCAAAATGGACATGACAAGCGTGAGCGCAAAGACTTGAAGGTTCTTAAGAGTAAGCTCTATAAGCCAATGGCTAAAAATAAGGGCAAGCGCACACGTATTCAACAGCCCTCTGTTGACCACAGTTGCGCTTCTGGAAACAGAGGTGCGCTTCGTCCACCGCGACCTCACATTGTGTTAGATCTGAACGATCCTAGCTATTATGAGCCAGTCCAAAAAACTAGCTCAGGAATAGCTATGTCTAATATTCCCACGAAGCGCAAGCTTCGATGGGAGATCAAAGCTTGATCTCTATTTTTGTAGGTTGGGATGAAATGTAGGTGGTATATCGACAGCGGTTGCTCGTGCCATATGACGGGTGATCCACAGTTACTACTTTCATTCCAAGCTAAGGAAGGAGGCAGCGTCTCCTTCGGTGACAAAAAGCAAGGGAAGATCATTGCTAAAGGACAAGCGCATCTCAACAAAGCTATTCAGATAGGAGATGTAAACTTAGTAGAGAACCTTCGGTTCAATCTACTGAGTGTAGCACAACTATGAGACCAAGGAGGTAATAAGGTATGGTTTAGCACAACTGAGTGTGCAGTGGTCAACCCTGAACAAGAGGTGCTTCTTAAGGGCAAGCGCATGACAACACTTATCTTTTCGACCACTCCTTCTCTCCTAAGCACAACCTTTGTCTAGCGACACTCACTGAAACGACAAATCTTTGGCACAAGAGAATGGGACACGCAAGTCTACATCTTCTCAACAAGCTTCAGTCCAAAGATCTTGTTCGTGGTCTTCCTCGCATCGAGGTGGATTCCATGACTTCATGCTCAGACTGCTCAAAAGCTAAAGCGACTCGTAGCTCCTTTCCCTCTATCAAGGTAGTGCAGACTAAAGCTCCCCTTGAGCTTCTCCACATGGACTTGTGTGGACCACTACGAACGCAGAGTAAAGGAGGTAATCGCTATATTTTTGTAATAGTTGATGATTATTCTCGCTATACCTGGACTCTTTTCTTGAAACACAAGAGCGAAACCTTTGCAAAGTTTCAAGCTCTTGCGCTTTTACTGGAAAAGAAGCTAGGGCTCCCCATTTGCTCAATTCGTTCTGACAATGGAACTGAATTCAAGAATGGTGAGTTCCTATCATTTTGTGAGGATATGGGTATAGATCATAATTTCTCTACTCCTAGAACCCCTGAGCAAAATGGTGTGGTTGAGCGCAAGAATAGGACACTTCAAGAGATGGCACGTACAATGCTACTCTATAGTGGTGTCGCTTCACACTATTGGGCTCAAGCTGTGAGCACTGCATGTTATATATCTAACCATGCCTTCTTAAGGTCTATTCTTGAGAAAACTCCCTATGAACTACTTAAAGGGCGTACACCAAATATCTCTCATCTAAGGGTGTTTGGTTGCAAGTGTTACGTCCATAACAATGGGAGAGATCTTTTGGGTAAATTTGATGCTAGGAATGACGAGGCTATCTTCCGTGGATATGCACCTAATAGTCAAGGATATAGAGTACTCAATATGAGAACTCAGAGGGAAGAAGATAGCATCCATGTCAAATTCAATGAAGGAGAGCTTGAAAGTGTTCCAGAAATCAACGATGATCCATTCTCCAGTCATGATCTATTTCCAGCTTCTCTTCCCAGTCCTCAAGCGCAACCTTCTATCCCTTCTTCAGGTATGGAAAGTGACGATGATGATGGTGGAAGATGCGCTTCTCAGCCCTTGGCCACAGAAGCCTGCATTCCCAGTGAAGAAGCAACTCCAGAGGACAACACTCAGAATGAAGATCATGGAAGTGGACCATCCATTGACGTTCTTGCTCCTCCTTCACCTCTTTCTCCAGGTCAGGGTAACTCCCTCTGTTACTTCTTCTACCCCTTCTAGCTCTCAAGCGGGACCTAGCAATGGTGAAGCGCAACCTGGAAGTCCTCAAGCGAGACCCAGTGGCCTTTCTGGTGGTAGTGAAAGTTTGTCCAAAACCACAACGATGAAGCTACCAGACAATACAGAGGTCACAGTGCGCGATTATCAATAGATGAACTCTCATCCAATTTCTGCGATCATATCTCAGTATGAAAAAGGTACCCAGACTCGCTCTAACGTTCGTAACTTGCTTGCTTGTAGTGCTTTTGTTTCTTTACAGGAACCCAAGTCAATACAAGTTGCGCTTCAAGATCCAGATTGGATAATAGCCATGCAAGAAGAGTTAGAGGAGTTCAAGCGCAACCAAGTTTGGCGTCTAGTACCCCGGCCAGGTGATAGAAGCATTATTGGTACGCGCTGGGTATACAGAAACAAGCTGGATGACAGTGGAGTGGTGGTACGAAACAAAGCGCGTCTTGTTGCACAGGGATACAATCAACAAGAGGGCATTGACTACGATGAAACGTACGCACCAATAGCTCGTCTAGAGGCAATTCGACTGTTGATAGCTTACGCAGCACATAAAGGATTCAAGCTATTTCAAATGGATGTGAAGACAGCCTTCCTCAATGGTAAGCTTAATGAGGAGGTCTATGTCAAGCAACCACCAGGATTTGAAGATCCAGCTTATCCAGACCACGTGTACTTTCTTGACAAAGCGCTATATGGACTGAAGCAAGCCCCTCGCGCTTGGTATGACTGTCTATCTAAGTACTTGTTGGCAAATGACTACAAGAGAGGTTTGGTGGACAAAACCCTCTTCATAAGGGAAGTGAAAGGTGATATTCTCATTGTTCAAATTTATGTTGATGATATTATATTTGGTTCTACTAACTTGCAGCTAGTAGAAGACTTTAAGAACACCATGAGACTCAAGTTCAGCATGAGCATGATTGGTGAGCTCAAGTATTTTCTAGGGCTTCAAGTCAACCAAATGGATGAAGGCATTGAGATTCACCAGTAGAAATACATCAAAGAGTTGCTTAAGAAGTATCAAATGGAGAACTCTAAACCTTGTCCTACTCCTCTCTCCACTACTACAAAACTGGACAAAGATCTAATGGCTGAGAAGGTAGATGAAACCATGTATCGAGGTATGATAGGTTCTCTAATGTATTTAACTGCTTCACGTCCCGATATCGTTTTTGCCGTTAGTGTATGCGCTCGATCACAGTCAGACCCTCGCACTTCTCACCTTGCTCATGTAAAGCGCATCTTAAGGTATTTGAAAGGGTCTGACGATCTTTGCCTTTGGTACTCCAAAGGGGGCGGTCTTTCTCTTGTTGGCTATACCGATGCAGATTATGCAGGTTACTTGGCTGATAGGAAGAGCACTAGTGGTATGGCACAGTTCCTTGGCCCCTGCTTAGTCTCCTGGGGATCCAAGAAACAAAACTACACAACGCTTTCAACGACTGAGGCCGAATACATAGCTACAGCGCAATGTTGCGCTCAAGTGTTGTGGATAAAGCAACAGCTCGTTGACTATGGTATTACTCTTGACACTATATCCATATTTTGTGATAATACTAGCGCTATATGTGTTTCGAAGAATCCTGTCCATCATACAAGAACGAAACACATTGACGTAAGACATCACTTTCTACGAGACCATGTGGAGCGCAAGCATATTGAGCTTATTCATGTATCTTCAGAAGGGCAATTGGCAGATATCTTCACTAAGGCGCTTAATCGTCAGGTATTCTTAAACCTCAGGGTTCAGCTTGGCCTTATTCGACTCCATTAGCTTCGAGGCAATGGCACTGTAAGTATTCCTCTATTTGACTAGAACTAGCGAGCTTAGTATCAAGGTACGAACTATGGTCGCTTGCGCTTGATAGCTTTGAGTCTTCATGCTTTTGATTGATCATTGAAATGAATTAGTATTGAACTTGTCTGACTTTTTTGGCTCGATTTGATATAATCCTAATCCATGCATGCACTTATTTGCCAAAACGTGACAATGGTGATCGTCTTCTACCCATATTACATGCCTAAGAAATGATCCATTGCATAGGTGTCCTTAGCCTGACTAGATGTAACGCTTCTCTCGTCCTTTATTGAGCTCTACATTAGAGAAGTATTCATTTGGTGACATAAAGCCTAAATTACTATACTACATGTATATGCACATACGTCCACATCAACTTGAGTGATTGAATGCTCTAATGTCCCCTTTATGAAATGTGCATCTTCCTATTCATGAATTTCTTTACATTGTAGTTTGAAAATTGAACTGGACATCACACTCTCACGTCTACTCATCTCATCAGTGTTATGCTTCTTCGGTTTAACAAAGATCCAGCATGTGCTTCAGTGATTACGTCTACTCAGAGGTGGTTCAGCTTGCGCTTCAGTATTCAGCGCATTTAAGTATTCAGTGCATCGCTTTAAGGCTGACAGAGCAGTCCAGCGGGTTTGGTCGGCTGTACAAAAAGAATTGTCCAGCTGGTGCAACTGCGCTCAAGAAGACCGTGTTTGGCCCCAATGTGCCAAAAGGTGCGCTCACAGTTGATCTGCTTCGCCCGACTAAGCGCTTATTCCACCACCTCATCATCACCACCATCACGCCACGCGATTATGATCGTGATAAGGCGCCATTATTGCCATCTTGTTGCCCAAGACTGAGGAGAAACCCCATTCTAGCTCACGCTTCGAGCTAAGCCCTCGCGCTCGGGTCTCCTCTAGCTCCGCTGATCTGTCCATTATAGTAGCTTCAATGGAAGCGCATCAGGAGCGGGTAGAGAAGCGTCTCTGTGAAATGGTGGAAATTATGTCTTCTATGCTTAAGCTAGTCCAGGAGAGGTTTAACGAAGAACGGGGTGGTAGCCCATGAGTTGTTGTGATGGTTGCGCTTTTAAAGCGCATTTGCTGATTCTCTTTTTTCTCTCAACTCTGTTTATGTGATTTGTGAATTAGCTCGTTAGGTTTCCAGCTCCTCTTGTGGCAGTTTGTACTGAATGATAAGTTAGTATGCTTTCGATTTTTATATCTCTGAGAGCCTTACTAACCTGACTTTTCTTTACTTAAGTTGCTCACTTTTCTCTCTTAAGCTTTGTTTGACGTCTTAGCTAGCAAGCGCACTCTACTATCTTTCTTACTGTATGACTTTGCTTTGAATTTTTCGATGATGTCAAAAGGGGGAAAAACACAGGTAAATTCCTCTTTGATTAAGGGGGAAGTATGAGATCGTGCTTGAATTCAGGGGGGAATTGAAAACTGGTATGGTTAAGTACCTTGGTAAGTTACTTTGATCCAATTCCGAATCTGAATACTTGATTAAATTGATATTATTGCCTTCATTTTAGTCACTTAAGAAAGTATTCATGAGCTTACCTTTTTACAGTTTGTCATCATCAAAAAGGGGGAAATTTTTAGTTGAGCTTTAATCATCTTGTTAAAGTTTGATCTATTTCTCTTTGTTTTGATGATAACAAACTAATATGTTTAATCTCTTAGTGTTTTTAAGCCTTCCAGGTCATTGCCATATTTGTAAGGATGCGCTTAAGTCACTTAGAGATGCGCTTGACTGGTCACAGTCGCGCTTAACACCAAGCGGAGAAAGTATGTTTCGCAAACGGTGTTTAATAAATCCATTCAAGACCAAGAAGTAAGAGTGATCGAGCTTCGAGGGCGTAGAGACACGCTTGAATAAAGTTGACCACGAGGTTCCACTGAAGCTTAGGGTACGCCAGAGCGCAGGAGAACAAATCTGCACGCTACGAAGGCTGGTAAAGCGGGAGAGTGCAAGTTGCGTGCACAGGAAGGTGCGAGAAGAACTTCACACTCTTTGGGACGCCACTCCAGGGATCGCCAGCGTGGCAAGAGTTTGTTAGAGCTTGAAGCACACGGATTGCTTATGTGGCGTGGATCAACACATGAAGAACAAAACCAATTCACTCCAAGCCGTTGATTAATTCTGGTGAAGTGATCAAGGCACACGGGTTGATGAGGTGGCATTGTGTTTTGTCTTTGTTTGTTACACGGTTGAGTTATAGGTTTAGCTTCAGACTTGTGTATAAATAGAGTACTATTTCATTCACTCTAGGCGTTGCAAACATAGGGAATATAGGAAGCTAGAGAGAGCTTAAGAGATACTTCGTTTGTAATCAGAGAGTGTTGAGAGTGCCTTTGTTCTTCAGAGCTGAACTGAGAGTATTGTAGAGAGAGTGCTTACGAGTGAGCTTCTCGTGTTGAAGTGAGAGATTGTAATCACCTCTTAATCAATACAAGTGTAGTGGTGAGTTTTATCCCAAGTCAGGTAGTGACTTAGGGTTCTCACCGTTTGGAAATTCTTGTGTGTGCAAATATAGGTGCGCTTTAACAACTTAAAGCGCGCTTTATTGTCTGTCTAACCTCTTCCGCACTTAAGGACTTTAGTAAATTCATTACTAATAGTTCATCATAGGTTAAGCGCAAGCCAAGCATTCAAAGCGCAATTGAATCCATGTTAAGCGCAACTAAGGCTTAATGAACCTTAGTGACAGAGAACAATAGCTGATCACAACACGTGTTTTCTACTTTGGTAACGTGTTAAAACCAACAACTTGTTTTATGAACAGGCTCATAATAGCTAGGGTCATTAAGATCAAGCACAATATGAGGTCGCGTTTTACGAAGCGCACCTCTGTTCTTTGAAGCTTAACCGTTGTCAACATGTGAACGTTGATAACGTTGACGCTTGCCCTTGGATTTAGCCTTTGGCTTATAGGGCTTAGTTGGGGTATGCACTTGTTTCTTATACAAATGATGCGCTTTTGCCCCATGAAACCACTGTTTGGTTTCTAAAGGTTGATCCTCAAGTACATTTATTCTGCCCTTCAACTGAGAGTTTTCACTCTTGTAGGCAGTTAGGTCTTGTTCAAGTGATTTGATTTTAGAAGAGAAATCACTTGATAGAAGAGAGCTGGATTTAGAGGAAGATTCCTGGGGGTCATAACCCAATCCAGGTCTAGCTTTCACAAAGCCTGTTTGAAGGACAGACTTTGTTCTACTAGCTTATTAAGAATGTCAAGCTTTGATATGATCTGATCGAGCTTTACATCCTTGGTTGAGTCAGAGTTTCTTTCCAACTCGTTTTCATGACAACGCTCACAGGATTTTGTCAAGAGAGTGGGGTTGTCATGTAAGCGCTTGGAAAGCTCAACTACTTCTTCCTTAGAACTATTAAGTTCATCCAGAAGTCCCCTAGCTTCATCAGCTAGTGACTTATGATCAACCATTAATTCTTTTAAAAGATTGATAAGGTTGCGCTTGGGTAAGATTTCATAGTTAAGATCCGTTACCTCAACGTCAGAGCTAGAGTCTGAGTCGGATCTACTACCAGCCATCAAGCAGACATCAGCTTGCGCTCCATAATCCGAATCTCCATCAGATTCACCCAGAGTGAAACAAAAGCTTGTTTAGGAGGGGGTTGTTTTTCGGTGGAGCTTGCGCTTTTATTCACCTTTAGATGAGGACATGCTTTAGCAAGGTGTCCCTTCTCGTTGCAGTTGAAACAGGTGAACTCCTTGAGGTCGCGGTGCTTGGAGGTAGGATCGCGCTGATTGAAACCACCCTGTTTTCTTGAAGAATTTCTTCACAACCTTAGTCATCATAGCGACGTCCTTATCACCGTCGTCTTCTCCTTCTTCATCATTTTCAAGCTTTTTGAGTACACGTGAAAGCTTGAGCGCCATTCCTCTTGTATCTTGGTTTGAGTGCTTTTCCTCGTTGTTCTTGATTTCCTCCACTTTAAATTTCCCTGCAAGAACAGATATAGGCAATTCTCGGGTTTCCTTGGACTGAAGAAGAATTTTCTTGAGGGTTGTATACTTTGAGTTCACTCCATGAATGAACGCCATAGATATTCCCAAGCTTTCTTCTCCATTCCAGCAGAAAGCATCTTGTCATACAGGATTTTGACACCGAGAATGATAATCAGAGACGAGTTCATTTTCCCCCATTCGAATGGAGCAAAACTCGTGATTAAGCTCAAAGATACGGTTGTCCTTCATATCATCACTGCCAGAATGCATGTTTATAATAGCTTTCCACATAGCTTGAGCAGTGGGAAGGGAAATTACCTTGTCTATATCTTTTCTTGAAAGAGCATTTAAGAATGAGCTGTCGCGCTTTAGCATTCTTCTCCATGAGTTGGTACTCTTTTGCTTCCCATTTTGAGTCATCCATCTCGGAGATCTTCTTATCACCTTTTTCAATAATCTTCCAGCACTGATAGTCCGTTTGCTGGATGTAGTTCTTCGTCATAGTGAGCCACCATTCAAGTTCGCCTTCAACAAGGACATGGGGCTTGGCGAGAGAAATACCGAGGTTGAAAACTGGCCATTATTCTAGACTTGAGAATCCTTTTGAACCTGTAAAAGGATTAGTGCAAATAGCTAACCTGTAGCTCTGATACCAATTGTTGGAAATAACACGTTACCAAAGTAGAAAACACGTGTTTTGATCAGCTATTGTTCTCTGTCACTAAGGTTCATTAAGCCTTAGTTGCGCTTAATAAGGATTCAATTGCGCTTTGAATGCTTGGCTTGCGCTTAACCTATGATGAACTATTAGTAATGAATTTACTAAAGTCCTTAAGTGCGGAAGATGTTAGACAGACAATAAAGCGCGCTTTAAGTTGTTAAAGCGCACCTATATTTGCACACACAAGAATTTCCAAACGGTGAGAACCCTAAGTCACTACCTGACTCGGGATAAAACTCACCACTACACTTGTATTGATTAAGAAGTGATTACAATCTCTCGATTCAACATGGGAAGCTCACTCGTAAGCACTCTCTCTACAATACTCTCAGTTCAGCTCTGAAGAACAAAGGCACTCTCAACACTCTCTGATTACAAACGAAATATCTCTTAAGCTCTCTCTAGCTTCCTATATTCCCTACGTTTGCAATTGCCTAGAGTGAATGAAATAGTACTCTATTTATACAAAAGTCTGAAGCTAAACCTATAACTCAACCGTGTAACAAACAAAGACTAAACACAATGCCACCTCATCAATCCGTGTGCCTTGATCGCTTCACCAAAATTAATCAACGGCTTGGAGTGAATTGGTTTTGTTCTTCATGTGTTGATCCATGCCACATAAGCAATCCGTGTGCTTCAAGCTCTAACAAACTCTTGCCACGCTGGCGATCCCTGGAGTGGCGTCCCAAAGAGTGTGAAGTTCTTCTCGCACCTTCCTGTGCACGCAACTTGTACTCTCCCGCTTTACCAGCCTTCGTAGCGTGCAGATTTGTTCTCCTGCGCTCTGGCACACCCTAAGCTTCAGTGGAACCTCGTGATCAACTTTATTCAAGCGCGTCTCTACGCCCTCGAAGCTCGATCACTCTTTCTTCTTGGTCTTGAATGGATTTATTAAACACCGTTTGTGAAACTTACTTTTCTCCGCTTGGTGTTAAGCGCGACTGTGACCAGTCAAGCGCATCTCTAAGTGACTTAAGCGCATCCTTACAAATATGGCAATGACCTGGAAGGCTTAAAAACACTAAGAGATTAAACATATTAGTTTGTTATCATCAAAACAAAGAGAAATAGATTAAGCTTTAACAAGATGATTAAAGCTCAACTAACACTTAGGGTGTACCAGAGCGCAGAAGAACAACGCCAACACGCTAAGAAGGCTGGTAAGCGAGAGAGTGCAAGTTGCGTGCACAGGAAGGTGCGAGAAGAACTTGTTCACTCTTTGGGACGCGACTCCAGGGATCGCCAGCGTGGAAGAAGGTTCTTAGAGCTAAAAGCACACGGATTGCTGATGTGGCATGGATCAACAAATGTAGAACAAAACCAAATCACTCTAGACCGTTGATTAATTCTGGTGAAGTGATCAAGGCACACGGATTGATGAGGTGGCATTGTGTTTAGTCTTTGTTTGTTACACGAATTAAGTTAGAGGTTTAGCTTAAGGTTTGTGTATAAATAGAGGATTGTTGCATTCACTCTAAATATTACAAACTGAGAGAATTATAGAGAAGCTAGAGAGAGATTAAGTGATCTACTGGTTTGTAATCAGAGAGAGTGTTGAGAGTGCCTTCATTTGTTCTGTAGAGCTGAACTCAAGTATTGTAAAGAGAGAGTTTACGAGTGAGCTTCAAAGTGTTGAAGCGAGAGATTGTAATCCTTTTCTAATCAATACAGTGTAGTGGTGAGTTTTATCCCGAGTCAGCTAGTGACTTAGGGTTCTCACCGTTTGGAAATTCTTGTGTGTGTGCAAATATAAGTGCGCTTTAATAACTTTAAAGCGCGCTCAATTGTCTGTCTGACCTCTTCCGCACTTAAGGACTTTAGTAAACTCATTACTAATAGTTCTACATAGGTCAGCGCATCCCAAGTGTTCAAAGCGCAATAGAATACTTGTTAAGCGCATCTAAGGCTTAATGAACCTTAGTGACAGTGAACAATAGATGATCAAATACGTGTTTTCTACAACTGTTATCAGAGCTACATGTTAGCTATTTGCACTAATCCTTTTACAGATTCAAAGGATTCTCAAGATTCGAACATTGGCTAGTTTCAACCTCGGCATTTCTCTCGCTAAGCCCCACATCCTTGTTGAAGGCGAACTCCAATGGTGGCTCACAATGACTAAAAATTACATCCAGCAAACAGATTACTAGTGCTGGAAGATTATTGAAAAAAGGCGATGAGAAGATCTCTGAAACTGATGACTCTAAATGGGAAGCTAAAGAGTACCAACTGATGGAGAAGAATGCTAAAGCGCGACAACTCATCCTCAATGCGCTTTCAAGGAAAGACATTGACAAGGTAATGTCACTCCCCACTGCCCAAGCGATGCGGAAAGCTATCATAAACATGCACTCAGGTAGTGATGACATGAAGGACAATCGTATTTTTGAGCTTAACCGCAAATTTTGCTCCATTAGAATGGGGGAAAATGAGCTTGTTTCTGATTATCATTATCGGTGTCAAATCCTCTATGACAAGATGCTTTCTGCTGGAATGGAGAAGAAAGCTTGGGAGTATTCTATGGCATTCATCCATGGGGTGAACTCCAAGTATGCAACTCTCAAGCAGATTCTTCTCCAATCTAAGGAAACTCGAGAATTGCCTATCTCTGTTCTTGCAGGGAAATTCAAAGTTTAGGAAATTCAAGAAACAACGAAGAGAAGCACTCAGATCAAGAAACTAGAGGAATAGCGCTCAAGCTCTCACGCGTCCTCCAAAAGCTTGAAAATGATGATGAAGGAGAAGACGACGATGATAGAGACGTCGCTATGATGACTAAGGTTGTAAAGAAATTCTTCAAGAAACAAGGTGGATTCAAGCAGCGCGATCCTACCTCCAAGCAGCGCGATGTCAGGGATTTCACTTGTTTCAACTGCAACGAGAAGGGACACCTTGCTAAAGCGTGTCCTCATCCAAAAGTGAATCCAAGCTCAACTCAAGCTTCACCAAACAGCCCCCTAAACAGGCGTTCGTCACGCTTTGGGGAGAATCTGATGACGATTCAGAAGATGGAGCGCAAGCTGATGTTTGCTTGATGGTTGGTAGTAGATCAGACTCAGACTCTGGCTCTGAGATTGAGGTAACTGATCTTAACTATGAAATCCTACCCAAGCGCAATCTTATAAATCTCTTAAAGAACTAATGGTTGATCATAAGTAACTAGCTGATGAAGGTAGGGGACTTCTGGATGAACTTAATAGTTCTAAGGAAGAAGTAGTTGAGCTTTCCAAGCGCTTACATGACAACCCCACTCTCTTGACTAAATCCTGTGAGAGTTGTCATGAAAACGAGTTGGAAAGAAACTCTAACTCAACTAAGGATGTAAAGCTCGATCAAATCATATCAAAGCTTGACATTCTTACTAAGCTAGTGGAAGCAAAGTCTGTCCCTCAAACAGCCTTTGTGAAAGCTAGACCTGGATTGGGCTATGACCCCCAGGAATCTTCCTCTTCCTCTAATCCTCCTCAATCAAGTGATTTCTCTGCTAAAATCAAATCACTTGAACAAGACCTAACTGCCTACAAGAGTGAAACTCTCATCTGAAGAGCAGAATAAAGGTACTTGAGGACCAACCTTCAGAAACCAAAGAGTGCTCTCACGGGGAAAAAGCGCATCATTTGTATAAAAAACAAGCGCATACCCCAACTCAGCCTTCAGTCTTACAAAAGAAAGAACCATTTAGACCAGGGAAAGGCAAGTATGGTTACGTAAGAGGTAACTACTACTGTACCTTTTGTGGTCGCAATGGACATGACAGGAGTGAGTGCAAGGACTTGAAAGTCCTTAAGAATCAGCCCTATAAGCCAATGGCTAAATCCAAGGGCAAGCGTAGACGTTATCAACGTGCATCTGTTGACAACGGTTGCGCTTCAGTGCATAGAGGTGCGCTCCGTAAAGCACGACCTCATATTGTGCTTGATCTTAATGATCCTAGATATTATGAGCCTGTGCATCAAACAAGCGAGTCGATAGCTATGGATAATTTTCCCACGAAGCATGCGCTTCGTAGGGAACACAGAAATTGATCTTTTTCTTTGCAGAATGGAATGAAGAGTAGAGGATTCATGTTTAGCGATTGTTTGTAACGAGCGATCCACTTTGGCTACTCTCATTTCAACATAAGGAGGGAGCGCAAGACTCCTTCGGGGAAAGAAGCAAGGAAAGATCATGAGACATATCTAGTACATCATTAAAGACCTAATATCTCGATGTACACTTTCTGCGTGATCATGTGGAGCGCAAGAATATTGAGCTTATTCCACGTATCTTTAGAAGGGAAAATTGGCAGATATCTTCACCAAGGCGCTTAATCGTCAGGTATTCTTAAACCTTAGGTTTCAGCTTGGCCTTATACGACTCCATTAGCTTCGAGGCAATGGAACGGTAAGTATTTTTCTATTTGACTAGAATTAGCGAGCTTAGTATCAAGGTACGAACTATGGTCGCTTGCGCTTGATAACTTTGAGTCTTTCATGCTTTATAGTTGTTCATTGAAATGAATTAGTATTGAATTTGTCTGACTTGTTTAGCTCGATTTAATATAATCCTAGTCCATGCATGCTCTTCTTTGCCAAAAAACGTGACAATGGTGATTGTCTTCTACCCATATTACATGCCTAAGAAATTATCCATTGCATAGGTGTCATTAGCCTGACTAGATGTAACGCTTCTCTCGTCCTTTATTGAGCTCTACATTAGAGAAGTATTCATTTTGGTGACATAAAGCCCAATTACCATATTACATGTATATGCACATACTTCCACATCAACTTGAGTGATTGAATGCTCTAATGTCCCTTATATGAAATGTGCATCTTCCTGTTCATGAATTGCTTTACATTGTGGTTTGAGAATTGAACTGGACATCACGCTCTTACATCTACTCATCTCAATCAGTGTTGTGCTTCTTCAGTATTATTCAGAGGTGGTTCTGCTTGCGCTTCATTCGCTAGCGCATTTCAGTGTTGAAGTCTATCGCGCTTTGCAGCGCATCTGGGTGGATTTCCTTCCGATTTGGGTTTGCTTAACTTTGAAGCAACGGCTATTTGTCAGATCAACTTGCCACTTTTGTGATGTAACGACTATTTTCTGGGTACAACGACTACTTTTATGACCGTTGAGGGCTACTAGCAGGCCTAGCGCGATTTTCCGGATGATTATTGGACCGTTGGAGCGGCTAACGGCTAGTTTTCAGAGATTGCATTTTGATTGGAGCTTTGAAGCGGTTCAGATTTGATGGATATTCTATATATACCAGGTATTCGCCTCATTTACCTTACCTTCTCCCATCTACCTCTACTCCTCTCAATCTCCATTTCCTTACTTCCGGTTATCATGGATAAACTTGTCCTAAGTGAGCTTGACCCAGCTACACGTGCTAAGGTCGAATCCATTGTCAACGCCATGGCCAAAGCTTCCTCCTCTACACATACTAAGCCCTCTCCCACCGAGCAACCCGTCTCCCATGAAGTAACCTCACCCACAAACAGACCAGACTCCCCCACAAAAAGGCCTGACTCACCCTCTAATCATATTGAAGATCTTACCCTCACTGATTATCCTGAACCCACAGCTCACAACCCAGACAGCCCTAAAAAACCCCTCTTTTCCCATGATTCAAAGGTGGACTTAACCCAGTTTGCAGCTGATCTTGAATTCGCTGGTTACGACCCAACAAAGGAGCTTGGACGAGCTACAACTGAGACATCACACACCACTCCTGCGAAGGGCAAAAGCGTCCTTAGCATTGAGACTCCCTCACGACCTGGCTCCAAGATAAGGCCAGGAGCGCAAACTCTTACTTCTCCAAAGGAGCTTCTAGCCAACATTCCCTCAGACTCAGAGGATGATGAAGGGTTTCAGCTCATGCCTCGCCCTGGTGTCGACTCGCCTCTTCCTCTTGCTTCACATCGTCCTGATCGGCAGAGTGATGCGCTTCGCCGAAAAGGTAAGAAGCGCAAGGCTTCAGCTCCTCCTCCTCCTCAGTCAGAAGAGATTGAATCCTCCGACGGCTCTGAGCACGACTCCCATCCTCCTGAGCCCGAACAGAAAGCTACTAGCGCTTCAACCCGGTCTAAGCTCACCAAGGTAATCGAGGTAAATGACTTTCCTCCTATTCTCGCAGGTGTTCAGAAGCGGTCTTTCTTGTTTCCTGAGATTGTCACCACCGATCTGCTATCTGGGCTTCAAGATTCTTCACATGTCTCGCGCTTCGCCACGTGGTTGAGCTTTCAGGTTGGGACACTCTCGAAACTGAGCCAGCTCGCTGCAATGATGCAATGGTATATCAGTTCTACGCTACCATAGAGTATCAAGCTCCGAATCCAGAATATAATCAGGTAGGGTTCACCTGGCGTGGTAACTCCAAAGAATCCTTCCGGGTGAAGGACCTCGTTAAGGCCATTGGGTTAACTGAGCAGTCCAACGGCTTCGGCAGGCTCTACAAAAAGAACTGGCCCGTAGGTGCGACCCAGCTCAAGAAAGTGGTTTTTGGTTCTAATGATCCTAAGGGTGCGCTCACCGTCGACATGCTCCGACCAGCTAAGCGGCTTCTTCATCATTTTATCATAACCAATATCACGCCTCGTGACTACGATCGTGAGAAGGTTACAATTGTCGATTGCTGCATTATGGCTGCCATCATCTCCAACCAAGTGGTGAACACCGCTCAGATAATGATGAGCCATTTGGTGCTATGTCGAGCTGCAACGTCTGGTCCTCTTCCGTTTCCCATCTCATCTGCAAGATGCTCCGAGCTGACGGTTTGTATGATTTATCTCTCCCTGACTACGCCTGCTCTACATTCCTTACTACCGATGCTATTGTTGCCATCCTTCTACCCAAAAATGAAGAGAAGCATCCTTCGAGTTCGCGCTCAGAGCTCAGTCCGCGCGCTCGAACCTCTTCCAGTTTTGCGGATTTATAAGTGATAGTGGCATCAATGGAAGCGCATCAGGAGAGAGTTGGGAAGCATCTCAGGGAAATGGTTGAGCTTATGTCTAAGATGGTGACGATGGTACAGGAGAAATGTGATTCTGAAAAAGGTGGTAGTATGTAAGATGTAGTGATGGTTGCGCTTTTTAGCGCATTTGTTGATTTCTATTTTCTCTTTCTGCTTTGCTTTATGGATTTTATGAATTAGTCTGCTAGGGTTCCGCTCCAACTTTTGTGGCAGTTCTTATAAGCTTAATGAAGTATGCTTCTGACTTTTATATCTCTGAGAGCTTTACTAACTTGACTTTTCTTTGTTTAAGTTGCTCAGTGTCCTCTATCTAGCTTTGTTTGACTTCTTAGCTAGCAAGCGCACTCTACTATCTTTCTTACTGTATGACTATGCTTTGAATTTTTTGATGATGTCAAAAGGGGGAAGAACACAGGTACATCCTTCTTTGATTAAGGGGGAAGTATGAGATCGTGCTTGAATTCAGGGGGAATTTGAAAACTGGTATGGTTAAGTACTTGGTAAGATACTTTGATCTGATTCCGAATCTGAATACTTGATTAAATTGATATTATTGTCTCCATTTTAGTCACTTAAGAAAGTATATATGAGCTTACCTGTTTACAGTTTGTCATCATCAAAAAGGGGGAAATTGTTAGTTGAGCTTTAATCGTCTAAAGCTTAATCTATTTCTCTTTGTTTTGATGATAACAAACTAATATGTTTAATCTCATAGTGTTTTTAAGCCTTCCAGGTTATTGCTATATCTGTAAGGATGCGCTTAAGTCACTTAGAGAGGCGCTTGACTGGTCTCCAGTCGCGCTTAACACCAAGCGGAGAAAGTAAGTTTCGCAAACGGTGTTTAATAAATCCATTCAAGACCAAGAAGTGAGAGTGAACGAGCTTCGAGGGCGTGGTAGACGCGCTTGAATGAAGAAGAAGAAGGTTGACCACGAGGTTCCACCATTGCTTAGGGTGTACCAAAGCGCAGAAGAACAACGCCAACATGCTAAGAAGGCTGGTAAGCGGGAGAGTGCAAGTTGCGTGCACAGGAAGGTGCGAGAAGAACTTCACACTCTTTGGGACGCCACTCCAGGGATCGCCAGTGTGGAAGAAGGTTGTTAGAGCTAAAAGCACACGGATTGCTGATGTGACGTGGATCAATAAATGAAGAACAAAACCAAATCACTCTAGGCCGTTGATTAATTCTGGTGAAGTGATCAAGGCACACAGATTGATGAGGTGGCATTGTGCTTAGTCTTTGTTTGTTACACGAATTAAGTTAGAGGTTTAGCTTAAGGTTTGTGTATAAATAGAGGACTGTTGCATTCACTCTAAATGTTACAAACTGAGAGAATTATAGAGAAGCTAGAGAGAGATTAAGTGATATACTGGTTTGTAATCAGAGAGAGTGTTGAGAGTGCCTTCATTTGTTCTTTAGAGCTGAACTCAAGTATTGTAAAGAGAGAGTTTACGAGTGAGCTTCAAAGTGTTGAAGCGAGAGATTGTAATCCTTTTCTAATCAATACAGTGTAGTGGTGAGTTTTATCCCGAGTCAGCTAGTGACTTAGGGTTCTCACCATTTGGAAATTCTTGTGTGTGTGCAAATATAAGTGCGCTTTAACAACTTAAAGCGCGCTCAATTGTCTGTCTGACCTCTTCCGCACTTAAGGACTTTAATAAACTCATTACTAATAGTTCTACATAGGTCAAGCGCATCCCAAGTGTTCAAAGCGCAATTGAATACTTGTTAAGCGCATCTAAGGCTTAATGAACCTTAGTGACAGTGAACAATAGCTGATCAAATACGTGTTTTCTAGAATCTACACTATAGTCCTCGTGTCAACAATAAAGTATAATAATAACATCACATACATGACTATTAATGATACGCTATAGAAAATATATAATAAGGACGAATTATAATCTATATTCGAGTCTTTGCACGTATATATAAATTTGGACTTGTTTCACAAAAGTAAATTCTCTAATTAATACTAATGAGAAGACAATCATACAAATTATTTGTTTGGAAATCGTATCTATAAGACTTCATTATTCATAAAGATTTCTTTATAAAACAAAGTTTATTTGGTTAAATAATACTTTTTTTAATAAAATATACTTTTAAAAAAGGTAGAGCGTTATAGTAAAAAAAAATTAATTACATGTTTCCCAAAAATAAAAAATTATTTATTCTAAAAATAAGCCTTTACAAATGATAAAGATCGCTTATTAAATAGGGCCTAAATCTGGTCTAAATACATTAATCTCGGTCTACTGAAATACATGGTACTATATTTTTGTTAGTAGGCCGAATTTAACATTTTGGTGTTATTGTTGATGTTATTGAGTCTAATATTAGATGGTATCATCCGAATTAAGTTTAGTAAAAGTGATTCTATAAAAAAATCGTTTATCAGAAGCGGATATTTGTGAATTTCTCCCATCTCTTCCAAATCTTTCATCAAATTAAATCCCACAAAACATTGTATATATATGCATGATCAAATAATGATCTTTCCACCAAAATACAATCTCTACACACAAGAAAGGGGAAGGTCATCATGGACATAGAAATTCATTACTAGCCAAAATACAATCTCCTACAAGTCTCTGCATTTTCGTACGTCTCTCACTATCATAAAAGAAAGTTCATTTCATGAAATTATCATCAAATATAATGCATAACTCTAACCTTATTTTCTCTTTTCAAAAAGGCTTTTCATTTAACCACAAACTATGTAGGCCACTTTGCAACAAATAACCCGCTATGTTGATATTTATTTTAAACCATCTGAAAATGGTTCTCCGTTTACACTTCTCCACCCATGAACATTACTTTCCACTTTTCCGTCAAAGAGCATGTTAAAAGGCAATTTTGCCCCTAATTGTTTTTTTTAAAAAAAATGAGGGTAAAATGGTAATATTTTTTAAAACAATGATGGAAAAATGGTCGGTAATGTTCGTGGGTGGCGAATTGTAAACGGAACAACACTTTTGGGTGGTTTAAATTAAAAATTTACATAGCAGGTGGTTTGCTGCAAATTAGCCTACATAGCGGGTGGTTAAATGCAAAAAAAAAACTTTTAAAAATGTGATATAATTTTCTAGCTCAACATTAATAAAATATTCACTAAGTTAAAATTTTAATATTATAACACATTTTACTATTATAAGTTACGTGGAAATTATTTTTTAGTGTATATATGATTATTCTAGGATAAAAAGTCTAATAAATCAAGGGACACATAATTGAAAAAGCAAGATATATTAGGTTAAAAATTGTCATGTTCCCTAAAAAGTAAGGTACACAAAAAATAGTATATATAAAAGTATTTGACATTTATATGATAATAATTAAGAATATGTATTTTGAAAAATTTATATTCATGGTCAAAAAAATTCTTTCTAAAAAATAAAAAAATTGATCAATTCATTTATGTACATGAAAAGTAACCATTTCACAAGAATGAAAAAAGAACAAGTATATTACCAAAAAAGATAGGTATATATATGATGACGATGATTACCTTAATTTATATAACAATGTATGAAATAAATATTTAAATGTAATATTTTAAAAGAATGAAAAAAGGATAAGTATATTATGATGATAAAATATCAATGAACTAGATAATAAGGAAAATAAACTATATGTTTAATAGTCTGGCATAAAAACAATAGTACTACGTATACAAATCAGGTTTTGAAAAACTATATCTATACATGTATAAATGTTAGGGAGGAAGAAAAATATAAATTACTCTTTCAATCTATCTAAAGGAAAGAGGTTAGGTTCTGGTTGTTCGGATATAATTTCGACTAGAAAAACTTTTTCAATCACATCATGATGGATTAACGGTGTAATCATGCATGTTCATATTGAGATTGTTAAAATTGTTGTTTTTCTATAGTATATTACAATTAATTACTTTATCGTGATCCTGGAGCATCTATCTAATCCAATGTAATCTAATATCTATTTATCTAATCTATATCTATATCTGCTTGTTTGAAGGGTCACAAAACATTAAATACTTCATAATTGGCTGAATCGTGCTTGTTCTCCTTGACCTGTGGGTGGCATCGGCTGGTCCTTCAACCTCGATCTCTTCCTCCTCACTCTGCATCTCATCCGAGCTTGTATCACTACTTATTATAATAGCGTTGACACTGGTAGTGCTTGGGTCAGCTGTGGTCTGAGGCTGCAGTGCATCAGCCTGATTTTTCTTTAAGGTGGCCACTGCCTGCATCATCTGCTCAATCTGCTCGTCCACGTACTTGGAGGTTTCTTGTGCTTGTTCGTCCATTCTTTGGGTGTTGTCTTCCATCACCCGGGCATTAGTTGTGAGGCGCTCAATCAGGACCGTCATCAAGGTTCGAGTAGAGGGTTCAGGACTAGGTTGAGCCCTTCACCACTGTTGCTCAGGTTCGGGATATTCTCTATACCTTGGATAGTAGTTATTAATTTTGTTGCTCTCACCAAGGTTGTGGATTTCCTTATCCCAAAAGTAGTGGCCTTGTCAGCTTCACCTATTGATTCTTAGCTAACCTCCCCTTCAATTCAGCCAACTTCTCGCCCATCTCCATGCACTCTCTTATCACATCTCCTGCAAACTCATCAGGTACATCTATCAGTAGCACGAGTGCTGACCGCACACTGACCAACACCAAAGTTAATTAAATCAAAAACAAAAGAAAAGAAATTTAGACTTCCCCGGCAACGGCGCCAAATTTGACGAGCGTCGTTTAGCTCTGTCAAAATATTAAACCTAGCCAACTACTCTACCCAAGTAAAGTGGTAAGAAATGGTCGATCCCACAGGGAGTGTTATATCGATTCTTGTGCAATTAATCTAATTAACTTAAAGGTAAGCAAAAAGGATGGAAATGGTGTAAACTAACTAAACTAATAAACTAGGAAACAAATATAAGAAAACACTTTATTCACCAAGTATTCACGTAACGGAATGATAGGTTGATCATTGACTTCTTAATTTTTTTTGGGTTCATTCTCTCATTTATATATTATGGTTGTCCTAATTCCCGTTCTAATATAGCTAACAGTCCAACTAGTCCTATTAACCCTTACCTAAATACAACCCTGAAACTATCAAAATTTAATACCTAGGAAGCAATGCATTCTGGAATAGATTGGAACATGTAGTACCATTGGTTCAAGACCGATATTTAACACATCATCAAATCTCCACACAATATCAATCCCAACTAGGTCATGTATTGATTCGCTACCCGACGATAAGACTCTCCAACTCGGACAAGTCAAACCTAGCAGTATGAAAGGATGTAAAAAACCTAGGTAGCTAAGCTAGATAGATAAATCACATTCAATGGCAATATAGAGCAAGAGAGATGAAACATCAATAATATATTATAGAAGCAAGATAGAAGTCTTACAAACCATCATCCATAGGCTTTAACCTGGTGAACAAAGCAAGGAGACTATTCGCTCCTCATTCTATGTAAACCTAAACTATGGAATTGAATGAATAATAATGGATGGAATGGAGGCAAAGCTCTCACCCTATTTATAAAACTAAATAGCCCTAGAAACAACTCTGAAGAAGCCCAACCCGAAGCTCTATCCGAAATTAAGTAAAAGGCCCAAACAAATCTCGCAGAAAGGAATTGGGCTCGGCACCATCCCAGACGGGCGCGGTCGCACCAATGAAGGCGCGGTCGAGCCACCTTGCAGACTCATTGCGCGGTCGCTCCACCTATGGCGCGGTCGCTTGACGAAGAACAACAACGAAGATTGATTTCTAGTTCTTAGGAAGAGGAGAATCTGCAACTGGACGGGAAAAATGGGGATCTGTGAGTTATCGATTAAACGAGCTAGGAGGAGGAACGGAGGAGGAGCACGAATCAGTTCATCGTGGATCTCTGAAACCGATCGAAGAAGTAGGAGTATGATATGGAATTGGATCGTGAAGAGAGGAGGAGTGATGGCACCGGGATGTAAATAATGGGGCATAATCAATAATACTTGTACAATTTTGTGGAAATAATACTCAAAAGCTGGGAATCCAAGTTTTTTTTTGGGTATTATTTGTCTAATTTTAATGCACTTTAATACCCGATAATACACCAATAATACACGATATACCGAACGGGTTTTTATAAAATTTTAATACACGTGTATGATTTTCTGGAATAATATACACAATACCCGATAATACTCTTACCAAACTCACCCTAAAATGCCAGGATTGATGTTTTTGAATTCCCTTCAAACGATTTTCATGTTCAAACTGTCAGGCTATAATACAAGTCCTGGGGACGCCCGTTCGTTTTCTTTGTGTGATCTCCGTCACTTTTTTATATATTATATTATAAGTTGAAAGATGTAAAGTTAATCTGTGGTATGGTAAATATAAACTATGCATGCAACTATGGGCGGATGCACGTTGGGATGAGTGGGGTTGTAGCCCCCACTCGGAAATTTAAGACGGACTATGATTTTCTTATTTTGCCTGCCCTCGAATCAATACTTAATTACTAAAGCTGAGGTTAAGTCCTCCAAATGTCAACTTCCTATTGATCCACCTCACCAATGAATTTAAGATAATAATTCAAATAACCTATTTAATAATTGCCACATCATTATTAATTTAAAAAATTTAAATGATTATGGTTGAAGATAGATGATATTTTACTTCTAATTTAAAATTTAGCGGACCTAAATAATAGGATCTGGAATTTCTGAAAAATTTTGCATCTTATTATTTTTTAATTAATAATCTCCTCTACATGTACATTAAATTGTATAAAATCAGATCTTATAATTACATTTTAATTACAATTAGATGCTTAATTGCTTATACATTCCTTAATGTTTGTACTCTCCATCTCCTTCACCAATTAATGGTATTCTCTCTTAACATTCTTCTATGTTTACAACCATCAAAGTCCTCCTTAAATGGAACGAAGCCCTCCTTAATCCCCCTTGATTCATCTGAAACTTCATTAATATTATAAGATAGTTAGTGCCGTTACATAAATCTAAGACAATTTTATTAAATTAAGAATCAATACTTTAATTACTAAAGTTGAGGTTAAGTCCTCAAAATGTCAACTTCCTATTGGTCCACCTCACCAATAAATTTAAAATAATAATTCAAATAACCTTTCAATATCAATACTTTTAATTTTAATTACTAAAGTTGAGGTTAAGTCCTCCAAATGTCAACTTCCTATTAATCCACCTCAAAAATGAATTTAAAATAATAATTCAAATAACCTATTATAATTACCACATCATTATTAATTTAAAAAGTTTAAAAGATTATGCTTGCAGATTGAGGATATTCTGCTTATTATTTGAAAAATAACAGGTAATATAACTAGGGCCTAAATAATAGGATCTGGATTTTTGAAAAACTCTTCATCTTATTATTATTTTTTAATTAATAATCTCCTCTGCATGTACAATAAATTGTATAAAATTAGATCTTATAATTACATTCTAATTATAATTAGATGCTTATGCATACCTTGATGTTTCTACTCTCCATCTCCTTCATCAATTAATGGTATTCTCTCTTAACATTCTCCTATTCTTGCAAGCATTGAAGTCCTCCTTAACTCCAACGAAGTCCACCTTAATCGCTCCTTGATCCATCTGAAACTTCATTAACGTTATAACATAGTTAGTGTCGTTACATAAATCTAAGAGAGTTCTATCAACTTAAGAATCAATACTTAATTACCAAAGTTGAGGTTAAGTCTTCCAAATGTCAACTTCCTATTGGTACACCTCACTAATGAATTTAAAATAATAATTCAAATAACCTATTAAATAATTCCCACATTAGTATTAATTTAAAAAAAATTAAAAGACTATGCTTGAAGATTGATGATATTCTGCTTCTCAATTTAAAAAATAGCACAAAATATAACTAGCATCTAAATAAAAGGATCTGGAAGTTTTGAAAAATTATACATCTTATTATTATTTTATAATAAATAATCTCCTCTGCATGCACATTAAATTGTATCAAATTAGATCTTATAAATACATACTAATTACAATTAGATGCTTATGCATTCCTTGAATTTTCTACTCTCCATATCCTTGATGAATTAATGGTATTCTCTCTTAACATTCTCCTATGCTTGGAACCATCGAAATCCTCCTTAATTCCAACGAAGTCCACCTAACTGATTGAGGAAAATGCACATTTTTCTAATTTATTAGATTAGGTCTATTTGGTTAGATGATACTCATTAACTAATATAATCATATTAGAGATCCTGGATTATAATCCCACAGACGTAGCCGTTTACGGTAAAATGGGTCAACAGATCTCGCATTCCATTGTCGTTTTTTTATCAATTTATTTTCTATCTTATAAATTTATATCGTTTTGATTTATGTAACAACACTAACTATGTTATAAAATTAACTCCCGGGCATGACACGGGTCTTAAACTAGTATTATATATTTTCGGCTGATTTATGGTATAATGGTACTATTTTAGGTATTCTCAAGGCAATAAAACTGATGAATTTGATCATTTTTTCATTGTGTCTATCATCGAATATAAAATAATATATACTAATTTATGGTCTACTAACAATATATTTGATGTTTTCACTAAAATAATACCCTAATTTTTTTCCCGACATCACCGCAAACAATTTTAGTCTTCAGTCAACTCAAATACTGGATCCGCTCCTGCATGCAACGTTAATCTTTTATATGTGAGGAGGTGAGTTCCGGTGAAAACAACTCTTATGGTGTGAAGTGTGAAGCATGTTGAGTCATTAGATTAGAAAATGGAGGGCTGAGATTAAAAGATGGGTTTTTTAATGAATCCACGCGGTGACATTTTTGTAATTAATGGTGAACTTTTTTTTTTTTTTTTTTTTTTACGTTTTTGGGTGATTTTTTATCCCTTTAGATGTGAACATTAGCGTGTTATATGTAAACATTAACGTGTTATATGTGTATCCGAGAAAGTTCGTAATTCACTCCATAAGAGATGTTTTCACAGGATCTTATTCTATATGTGAGACCTCCTTTATAACATCTTATTCTATATGTGAGACCTCCTTTATAACATTGATTTATGTGTAAGAGTTGGTATTTGTAACCAGGGCTTTATCCTTCCCCAAAACACATGTTCAACAGTTCAAGGCATCACCTTTTGTATCATATTAGAAGAAAAAAAAGGTTATTCCATAATATGTTTGACAGTATGACTATTTTCAAATTTTCTTTGTAATAGTGGATAGTCCGAAAAAAGTTCTGCAGCCTGTGCTAAATCAGACCAAAATTTCATCACTGGACTACTAGAAAATGATGAATTCTAACCAAAATTTCGTTACGAAAGGATGAAAGAAATATGATCAAGAGAAAAACAACATCACATCAATCGGTACAAAAACTAAATCTATCCCAACCGAACGAAAATGACTTGATCTTTTCAAAGTTCGAATAAATTTCAAGCCCTCTTCTTTGTTTTGTTGTTGTTGCTGTTGCTGTGTACATGTCTCTTTCGAACTCGGAATGAGGCGGCTTTAATGCTTGGTTGTGAAGGGATAAGACCGCGTACGATAGCCAGTGCAGCCAACCCCATGAACCCAGAGTAAATCATCAACAGTTTTTCTGAACCTGATCTTCCTGATAACAGCAACTCTCCCATTATCGCCGCCTGAAAATCAAAAGCATTAATTACAAAATTCAGGATGATCCATCACTAATGAAGAACAGTAATCAAACAATTTCGTAACGAGACCGAGAAGCGATACCATGGAACCGAGGCAATTGGCGCCGAAGATCAAACAAGTGGTGTTAAACCACGATTTACCGGAGATAATAGCGATTAGATTCGCGATCGCGAGGGGCCACAGAACGAGAAGCTCATTCCAAATAACCCCGATGAAGAAATGTGGATTTTCAGAAACCAAATAGTCGCCGTACTCGTTTGCATACCAGGCGTTGAGATCTAGAAGGTGGTCAGGGTAATACTGGAGGGGAACAACTTTCTGGGAGTCTAATAGAGGGGCGACAATGGCAGTAAAGAGGAAAAGGAGAAATAGAGCCAAGTCTATTAGCTTAACAACGATTGGCATTGTGGATTGGGATTAAGAAGCGGCAGCGCTCCTGGTGATGGTGGTGGTGTGGTGTGGAGCTTGTGACAACCGCGAGAAAGGGATCTTCAGAGGGTTTCAAGGTGTTGGAAGGAGTAAACGTACGTATTATTTGGAGCAATCAGCCATATATATACCATTTTGGATGAAGGACTTCTAAGTTCTAAGGTAATCTAAATTCAAGGAATGCAGAGGAATATGTTATGGCTAGTGCATGTGCACGTTGATTAATATTGTATATATACTTGTTTGAAATTAGATTTTAAACAACGAAACTTTCATAATCGAATTATGATATTTAAATAATAAATGTAATTTTATTATGTTTTTTTCCTTCCAAAATAAGTAATATTAATAAAATTGGCGTTTACACCCCAAGTGAATGAAACAGTTTCAAACACAACAAACCACGATTCCCTGGAGTCCATGAAACTAAGACAACAGGAAAGGTTGGAACAAAGCCAACACTATTCTCATCAAAATAGTGTTGCTCATTCATGGAAACTCCTTTAAAAATGATACCATTCCTATGCCTCCAAGTGTTATAAACAGTTGAATTTAAGGCTAGGAGAGTGCTCAGGTTCCTTATGCCTTTCCGATTCTTCCTGGAAGAGATCCATTGGAGCCACTTGTCAATAGAGTCATCGAATCGTCTGATCTGCAGCCAAAACAAAGATCCTTCTAAGAACAGCAGAGGTGAAGGGACATTGGCACCATAGATGCAGTTCAGTTTCAACATGAGAATTGCATAAAATACAGCTGTTAGGAATAGGCAACCCCCACTAGCTCAATCTGTATCTAGTTGGTAGTCTACCAGCATGAGCAAGCGAAAGAATAAAAGACCACTTTGCGGGCTGTGGTTTCAACATGGTACAGCTGTACCATGCTGCCTCAGAAGACTATGGAGGTCAGAACAATTCACTTTACCACCTGATTTCCTAATAGCATTGAGATCAATGGTATTTTAGGAGATGGTTGGAGAAGTACCATGAAAAAGAACCTTAAGCTCATCCTTGAGCCTAAGAAGTACTCTCCAAATCCATGAGTCAGAGAGCTTTTCATGTCTTTGCCATAGGTCAGAGCCCTTGAGAAGATTTTTCCTTGCCCATTTAGTCCATATACTAGAATAGCCAGCCTGGATTTCATAGATGAGCTTGATGAGTATTGCTTTGTTCCAAGCAAGCACTTCCTTTATACCAAGGCCTCCTTCCAAAATAGGCTTTGTAACCTCCCCCCACGAGACAAGGCATCTTCTGCCTTCAGCTTTTCCAGACCATAGAAAATTATGACAGACGGCAATGATTTTGTGTACTATTTCATCAAGCTTGGGCCCAAGAACAAAGCACACCCTGGATGATGGATTTGATAACTTGAAGCCTTCATGCATAAGAGAGGGCTTTACAAACCCAACATTGAATTATGCTAATAAGCCTTTTGATGAGATTAGAATGTTCACTAACTTCGATCTTCCTAGTGTGAAGGGGGAGACCAAGATACTTGATGGGGAACTGCAACTCTCTGCACTGCACTTCCTGAAGAAGTTCAAATCTAACTGCCTCAGAGACACCACAAATGAAGATGTCACTTTTAGAGTCATTCACCATCAATCCAAACTCTTCCCTTAAAGAGATAAGGACATTTTGAACAGTGGAAATAGATCCTAGATCAGCTCTACAGAAGATTAGTAAGTCATCAGCAAAAGACAGATCCACCACCTTATGTTTGGCACATTTGGGATGGAAGTGGAATTCTTTAAGGCTACTTGCAAGCTTGAGCTTACGACTGAGCATCTCCATGATGATAACAAATAGGAGAGGGGAGAGGGGGTCTCCCTGCCTAATACCTCTCTTGCCAGGAAAGAAGCCTTTGGGCTCTCCATTAATGAGAGTGGAGAACATTGGTGAACGCACACATGTCATAACCCAAGAGATGAGCTGCTCAGAGAAATTAAGGAATTTAAGTGAGTATTCAAGAAAATCCCAACTTATACAACCAAAAACCTTCATTAATATAATCTTAATCATGAAACGAGGAGAGAGGCCCTTCTGTTGAAAGCAACTAATCAGATCTTACACAATGATGGAGTTGTGCACTGCCGAGGGATAAAAGCTACCTGCCCTATTGAGAAGAGGTCATTAAGATGAGTGGAGATTTTGTTAGCAAGTAGTTTGGTGATGATTTTCAAGATGACATTGCAGCATGAGATAAGCCTAATTTCTTTGACACAAGAGGCTTAGAAACTTTAGGAATTATCATGAAAAAAGTGGTGTTAAGTTGCCTAAGAAGTTGACTAGAGGAGAAAAAATCCTAGACAACAGAGTAGAGATCATCTTTAATAACATTCCACCCATTTTTGAAGAAAAGACAACTAAACCCATCAGGCCTAGGGGATTTGTTGTTATGGATACCATGGACAACAATCTTGATTTCCTTTTGTGTAGGGATGGAGCACATGGAGTTATGGTCATTATCACTAATGATGCATCCCTCCAAGCAAATAAAATTAGGAATGGAGATGGGTAGGTGAGTGCCAAAAAGAGAGATATAGAAGTTGATAATTTCATTATCAATATCATCTTGGCTTTCCAGAATTCTACCATCTGAGTTGTGTAGGAGGTGGATAGAGTTAAGGGTTCTACGAGCTTTCAAGTTACGAAAGAAGAGAGAGGAGGTCTCTTCCCATACTCAACCCAATCAATCTTGGCCTTGTTGAGAAATCTGATCAGCATTTTGATGCTTCTTCAATATGAGATCTGTTTAGCAGTTTTTTACAGCAGCATGTTTATCAATACATAAGTAATCATGGAGTTATGGTCATTATCACTAATGATGCATCCCTCCAAGCAAATAAAATTAGGAATGGAGATGGGTAGGTGAGTGCCAAAAAGAGAGATATAGAAGTTGATAATTTCATTATCAATATCATCTTGGCTTTCCAGAATTCTACCATCTGAGTTGTGTAGGAGGTGGATAGAGTTAAGGGTTCTACGAGCTTTCAAGTTACGAAAGAAGAGAGAGGAGGTCTCTTCCCATACTCAACCCAATCAATCTTGGCCTTGTTGAGAAATCTGATCAGCATTTTGATGCTTCTTCAATATGAGATCTGTTTAGCAGTTTTTTACAGCAGCATGTTTATCAATACATAAGTAATCATTCCAGAGAGCATGAAATTGTTCAGCAAGGGTTTCTCACATTCTTCTATAATTCTATCAAGGTTAGATTAGGAAGCTTTACTCCATATTTTGCGTCTAGATTTGATAGCCTTAAGGTTAGTGACGAATCCAAATTGAGCAGATCCAGATCCCTGATAGCACCATGCAGATTGCAGAAGAGAGGAGTAATGAGGGTCCATAATCCAATAATTCTTGAACCTGAAAGGAATGACTCTGATAGAGTTAGAAATATTGATGATCAAAAGGGGGGTGGGGGCAGTGATCAGATTCATCTGGGTCATCAAATAAGGCAAAAGAGAGGAGAATTTGTTGGACCCCTTCTTCCTTTAGGCCCATTTAGTATCAGGGAATTCGGCCCATCAATAAGAAAGCCCAAAGTTCATATAAGTCACAGCCTATAAATACAGATTGAGGAGGATAAAAGCGATTGATCACTATTCATCCCTGCCATTTATAGTAAAAACGAGAGCTCTCTCTTTTTACTTCGCATACCATCGAACATAACATCATCATTACTCCCACTACGCGAACGTTCTCTTTTCCTTTTCCTCCCTGCCTCACGCAAATTCTTACTATTTTATCTCGTATAGCCTGCTTTCACGAATGAATTATAACTTGAGCGTCGGAGAGTCAAATCCAGAGGCCTCCCTCCTCTGGGTTTGATACGTGATGGGCGACTAAGGTCGTTGTGCCTATCAAAGATACCCAACTTAACGAATCCACTAGAAAAGCGGTAAGCAGGGGTCGAATCCCAAGAGAGCCAGAACGATAGTTTATTTTCTATGGTGCTACCAAGTTGTAACAGTGTTTTTTTTTATGTGTAAAGCAATTGAGCAAAAGTAAAAGCAATGTTGGTTGGGTTGTAAACAATTATGATTATGAAGCTCACTCCTTCTAGCATCAACGCGTTATTCAATTAGAATGTTGATCATCGAATTCTATTAATTTATATTCTTAATTGGTTAATTCGGATGTTCTACTCTTTGTTCGTAAATAGCAACTAGTCCAAATAGTCCTAGAAACCCTTATTGTAAGCAATAATCAAGGAAATCTCAAGGTTCAAAAGCACAACAACATAAAGATCAAAGATAAGTAGGCCTATGCAATACCATTGGCAAATCGCCGATACTCGACACAGGTTTATAATCTCTACACAATAAGCACTCGCAAATAGTCTATGCAAATTCTGCTCGCTACCTAAAGACAAGACTTTTCAAATCGAATTATCAACCTAGCACTAAGATGGATAATAATTAACCTAGTTTGCAACCTAGATATAATCAAGATCAGTCAATGAAATCAATAAAGTACAAGAGATCATAAAACAATCGTGAAATTAACTTTAGAACATAAACATTAGAATTCTCACAACAAACCTAGAACAATGGCTTCAACCTAAAGAGTGAACTATAGAGAACTTATCCAGACATAGCCATCGAAAGCAATGAATAATATGGATGAATTATGGGAAAAAAACCAGGGAAGATGATGAAAGTGGAATAAAGGTGGAAGCTTTCTGCTTGTCTGTTGCTGAGTTCTAACTAAATGAAAGTGGCAAAAGAATAATGAGGTCTCCCCTTTCTAACCTAATTTCCTAAGGCTTATATAGTCTCCAATTAAAGGGAATAAAAATAAATGCAAATAACTAAAAAGATGTGGAAATAACTAATAAAATCTCGGATCAAATCTTCAATTAATGGGTCGTTCGTGTCTGCGTCACGATCGTGACACCGGGGTCGCGATCGTGACTTTGCTCCAGTTCTCAAGTCCGTGGCTGGTCTCAATCGTGATAGAGAGTCTCGGTCGTGACACCTCAACTGCGGCTAAGTCGCGATCGTGACATGCCTGTCTCGGTCGTGACAGCTTCAACTGAGGCTGAATCCCGGTCGTGATGCTCCATCTCGGTCGTGACTTCTCCTCCTGAGATGGTCTTCGGTCTTCTACAAGCGTCGAGGCAGCTCGGATTCGCCTCTCGGCTTCTCCTTGGGTGCAGGCGTGGCATACTTCCTCTAGCTCCATACCGAATGCACTACAAGTGAGCACAACCGGGATCTCCATGATAAAACCACTCAAAACCGCTTACGAGCATCCCGCTAATCCATAAATGAACTCCGAACCAGATTCCGGGAATACCACTCGTTAATCACCTAAACACCACTAAACCTAATCTAATAATCGCCAGTTAACACCATATAATAAGCTCATATCAAACTTCCCCACACTTAAACCTTTCTCGTCCTCGAGTACGCAAAATAAAACTCACTCCTCCTATAAGCACAAAGGTCTTCAGTAAGTGTAGAGACAGTCTGCTAGCGACTATACTTCAAAATCCAAGTGTAAAACGAGCACTAACCTAACTCCGATCTATCTTCTTATCTCTCTGAGATGATCTACCCAAATCCCTCCTTATTTCTCCACTTCATATGTCACCACTCTATACAATAATAGAATCGAACCAAGTGATGCGCAATAAAGCACAAGTGGACATCCTAATCTCCTCTAAGGGTAAGGGTACACAAATAATGATAATATAAAGATAAAAATCGAGTCTCCCACTCGCTTATACACTTCTTATACTCCTCTTCAATCAATGTCCTAAACCACTAATTAATGTAATC